>NW_005872628.1:0-10301 GCF_000147115.1 Myotis lucifugus | reverse complement strand
ACATACCTACCTATGATGGTTAATTACAAATAAGAACTGTAAGAGGTTAACAGCAATAACTGATGATAAAATAGAACAATTGTAACAATAAACTATAATAAAAGTTATGCGAATGTGGTTTTTCTCTTTCAAAATATCTTATTGTGCTGCACGCACAGCATGGAGACGCTAGACAAAGGGCCGACTCATGCCCTGGGCAGGATGGAGCGGAGCACAGCTGAATGGGGGAGATGACATCACGTTACTCAGATTATTATGCATTTTAAAACTTAGAGTGTTTATTTCTGGAATTTTTCACTTAATGTTTTTGGACCCCGCTGCGGGTAACTGAAACTGCGGAGAGTGGACGCCAGGTAAGGTGGGCCCACTGGGCATCTGTTTGTGCAGAGCAGATGTGATTTCACATGGGGGGGAGGCGCCACCACCCCTGCGTTCTCTTCTCTTTATGGGGGCACTAGGCAGTGCCAAACCCTGCCGGGTGTGGTATCATCTTTGATAGGCTGTTTTGGTGTGTGAAGCAGTTTCAGAGGCTTCCAGTGGACCTTCCCACTGCAATAGTTCTTCCTTACAGGCCGACTATGTGGAATAACCATGTCCTCCCCACTTGCGTATTTGTGGGTGGGGAAGTGCCCGCCAGGCAGATCCATGGCCGACGTGCACCCACTCTGCCTGGGCCTGGCCCGGGACTCCGTCTATTACGCGGCCTCTGGAATGATGATGCTTGAAATCTGTGGTTTTCAGTGTTAACTCACATCCAATAGTCCTTACCATGTCTGGCTGTGCCCCTGTCTTCACGTCCAGTTCCCTAAGCACGTGGCGCCCAGGTGCCCTTGGAGAAGGACGGAGGGGCCGTCAGCACTGCGTTTGCCACGATGAGGTGGGACCTTCCTGCTGCAGCCTGGCCTCCTTTCGGTCAAAGGCCTGAAACTAGGCACCGAACCGTCATTTACTGGGACGGCTGCCTTGAGCCTTCCCTGTCCACCCAGATCCCCTTTGGTTACAGAGGGAAGCTCTGTCTTGTCCCAGGGGCACCGTGTCTGTCACCCCCTCGCAGTCCTCGCTGGAAACAGACTCCTCGGGCTGCCAGGTGTGACCGCCGCCCTTGCCATGTGTTCCAGGCACCCACGCACCCGTCTCTGGCGGTGAGTGCTGTCGCCTGGCTTCTGTCACTTCAGGACGCTGCCTCCCCCTCAGGGTCAGGAGCACAGTTCTGTAGCGGCGTCGCCCACCAGCAGCCCTGGCCCAGAGAGGAGCCGCCACTGAGCTCCTCGCTGGTGCTGGCGGCCCCTTCACCGCACATGCCTTGGTCCGTGGGTGGACAGGTGTTCTCCAGGGCCTCCTGGTGGCTGTTCCGTCCTCAGGAGTCTCCTCTAGCATGCCCTCCTCTCCGAGCCTCTGAGCCTGTTTCCTGGCTCTGCTTCTCTCCGTGGGGCCATGGCTTCCTCGAGGCTTGCACAAGCCAGCCCAGTGGAGCAGCAGCGCCAGGCCCAGCTCCTTGCCAGGCGTTACACCTGGACCCCATGACGGTGCTCCCAAACCAACCGCCTCTCTTTTCCCAACTTAGACGGCTATTGCTTATATGGAGAGAGACATGACTGGTTTGAGGTGCCCGTCCCCGCGGTCCTTGGGCCGAATGACAGCCACGGGGATGATGGTGGCGCCCATGCTAGGCTGCGGCCTTGCTCTACGGGGAGGGGCGGGGGGGGGGTGGATAGAACGCGGGGTTCTAGGTCGCCCCCTGACCCCACCCCTGCTGCAATGCCCTGCATAGTCCCTCCCCTTGAGTGTAGGCGCCACCCCTAAACTGCAGAGTGCTGTGGGCAGGGTAGCAGATCCACACCCAGCATAGGTGCTCACTTCCCCTCATCCCCAGCACCGCTGCCTTTCACACTGACCAAACAGGTGATAATGCAGAGGCTGCAAGTCTCCAGGCCTGCCTCCAGCACATCTGTATGGAACGAATGTCTGCCATGTGCCCCAGAGCATAGAGTGGATTTTAGGTTATTATCGTGGCTGCAGGAGGCCCCTTGAAAGACTCCAATCGGCCAGTCTAACCAAAATAGACCTCATTCCTCCGGTCCAGGAAGTAAGGCTGCAACACAGGCCAGCGGAGTGTCTGTGATGGGCTCAGGCTGAGACATGTCTCCCTCCTGCCCCCCTGGGCCTCTGCCCCGTGGATCACAGAGCTCCAGGGACGAGGCTCCGATAAGCACCAACATCCACAACCGTGGCTGCCAGTGAAACATCACAGGCCGCTCCTTTTCTGCTGGGAGCTGATCAGGCCAGATGCTTAAGGCCCTGCTCCAGGTTGCTCATCTGTAAATCAAACCAGTTAACGGCCACACGTCCAAATGGAAACCATCCCCACATGCCATGATATTTCGAATTTAATTTAAAAAATCAATTTGCAATGAATATTATAAAAAATAAACATAGTGCCGAAACTGGTTTGGCTCAGTGGATAGAGCATCGGCCTACAGACTGAAGGGTCCCGGGTTCGATTCCGGTCAAGGGCATGTACCTGGGTTGCGGGCATATCCCCAGTGGGAGATGTGCAGGAGGCGGCTGATCGATGTTTCTCTCTCATCGATGTTTCTGGCTCTCTATCTCTCTCCCTTCCTCTCTGTAAAAAATCAATAAAATATATTTTTAAAAAAATAAAATAAATAAACATAGTACTCACAATTCAGGTGTTCTTGAATATTTTCGGCTGAAAATTCTCAGGAAAAATGATTTTAAAGTTGGTCAGGGCTGCCACTTAGGGAAAACATCTTTTTTTCATAAATGCGTGTGGCGTAGTGGCGTATGGGGAAGGTCTGCTGCTTGTGTCTACAGACGCCTATGGCATACAGTGGGTTAAAGCCAAAAGCATTCTTCTGATTGTTTGGCGTTAGCACTGATGCGGTAAGTGTATATGCCAAGCGCTGTACCACTGTCTAGACCACATCCTAACAGCCATCAATAGCATTCGCTTCTTCTGAAAAGTGTAAAGAGGGATAGAAGTATATGTTACTATTTATCGGCATATTAACTCAATTTATGCATTTTTATTTAATTCTCACTTATTTCCAAATTTTGTCATTTTTTAATAACAGAATTTAGGGGAGGAATTTAGGATCAGGTCAGCCATTTAACCTGATGAACATTCTTTTTTTTTTAATAATATATTTTTATTGATTTCAGAGAGTAAGGGAGAGGGAGAGAGAGACAGAAACATCAATGAGAGAGAATCATTGATCGGCTGCCTCCTGCACGCCCCCTACTGGGGATCGAGCCCGCAACCCAGGCATGTGCCCTTGACCGGAATCGAACGCAGGACCCTTCAGTCTGCAGGACGACGCTCTATCCACTGAGCCAAACCAGCCAGGGCTAAATGAATATTCTGACAGGACAGGTGGAATAGTCCAGGCCCAGAGGACCAAGTGACTTGCTTCTCATTTTCAAATAATTGAGCTACACGATTTATCGCTCACTTCTTAACATTTAATCTGCATCCCTTGTCTAGAATTTAATTTGGAAAAGGGTTTCAAAAATGTGTAAGACTAGAAAATGTGTCGGGACCATAGTGACAGGCATGTGGATTCAGGGAGCGTTTCTGCGGAGCCAGGTTGGGGTTTGTTAGACCACGGGCTTCAGGGCTCCGACCCTGCAGTTTCATCCCACAGACCTGGGTGGGGCCCTCGGACCTGCGTTTCTGCCAAGCTCCCGGGTGATGCTGCCCTGACACTGCCGCTGTCCACAGGTCGCCCCAAGAACCACTGATGGGTTCTGGCAACATGTAGTTAAAGCCAAAAATAGCCATCAATTTCGACCCCGGCAAATGAGGCGCAGACCCACCCCAACACCTGCTTGGGAGCTCCCCAGGCCGGTCACAGCCACCACCTGTTGGCATGGCGCCGGCTCCCCGAGCGCCCGGAGCCCCGTGTTCATAAAGATCCACAAGAAAAGGCAGCAGGAGAGGAAATGGAGGAGGAGCGAGAGTGGGCATAACTTTTTACTGGCTGTTCAGCCCTTTGAATTTTCCCCACCAATTGTTAAGAACAAGACAATAGGCCCCAAATAGTCAGTGATGCTAAACCCCACGTCCCCAACCAACACTTTAGTTTCCGCTTTCCCAGAAATGGAATCTCAAGCCAGTCAACCAGGAATCTCCTGACTTCCCCGGAGGACACGTGGCCTTCTCTGCCCATTAGGACTTGTTTCCCTCCTTCTGGCGATGGAAGGCTTTCATTTTGCCCAGCTCCTCCGAGTTCCTCTCTGTCTGCTTAATGGGAGGCTTCTGACTTGAACCAACTTTTGCTCACACTCGTAAAATGTTTAACATGCCTCAGTTTAATTTTTAACACTATATTTTTTATGTAGCGAACCAAGAAAAGTTAAATCCCTATTTTCAATTAAGAAAAACAAGTTGTAAGGGAAATAGGCACAGAAGGAAAAAATGTAAGGAATGAAGCTTGTTCACGCACACGCGGCCGGTTAGGTCCTGGGACGGAGACCTGAGTAGGGCCTGAGGAAAAGCTGCTGTTTACTGAGCATCCTGCTGAGCGGCCCCATCGGAGCCAGGCCGGCCCCAGGCTGACCCGGGTGTCTCCCTCCTGGAAACCAGGTGTCTGCCCTTCCTACTGCCCATCTTATTTATAAGTGCCAAGTAATGACAGGCACTTCTTATGGGGGTGGGTCAGGGAGACAGACCTATGGCTGCTTCCAGAAGGAGAGAATATCCAATGAACTAAAGGCCAGATGAGAATCCGGGTGCCCAAAGGAGACAGGAGAGAGAGAGAGAAGAGAAGAGAAGAGAAGAGAAGAGAAGAGAAGAGAAGAGAAGAGAAGAGAAGAGAAGAGAAGAGAAGAGAAGAGAAGAGAAGAGAAGAGAAGAGAAGAGAAGAGAAGAGAGAAGAGGAGGGAGAGAGAGAGAGAGAGAGAGAGAGAGAGAGAGAGAGAGAAGAGAGAAGAGAGAAGAGGAGGGAGAGAGAGAGAGAGAGAGAGAAGAGAGAAGAGGAGGGAGAGAGAGAGAGAGAGAGAGAGAGAGAGAGAGAGAGAGAGAGACTGAATTAGTTCTGGCATGATTTGAAAGCATGTCCGTGGGGAGCGGGGGACTGGAGCAATGGGAGGAATCCGCAGCGATGCCTGGGAGAGGCAGCCTGGAGTGTGGGGAGCCTGTGGAAGGACCTGTCCGTAGAGGAATTTCCAGAAGAGGGATGGGAACTGTCCCTGCTCTCCGGAACAAAGCCCGAAGCAGTTTCTACTGCAGGAAAGAGCTGACCTCCTTACGCATCTAATAAATACTTACAGAGCGCATGGCGTGTCAGGCCCTAAGAAAAATCGTTTTGGTTAAACATAGAAGACTTACCTGACACTGTCTTACTAGAGACCTTTAGAAGGCACTGGTACCACCAGGAGACGCCACGCCTCCCGGGAAGGGGGCAGGAGAGCGAAGGCCCCATCTTTGCCTTCCTGCTGCAAACGGGTGGAGTAGCCAGGAGGGGGCGCCCTTCCCCGCTGGGTTTTCCGGTTGCCTCCGGCCCCGCAGCAGCTGCTGAGCTTGCCCGGCAGAGGGCAGCCGAGGCCCGAGAACACTTTCCTCGCCGCCTGCTTAGGAAACAGGGCAGAGGGTACCTAGCCCCTGGCTGCCCACTGGCGGTTGGGCACGATGCCAGCTCACTGGCAGCAGCTGCCCTAGAGAAACAGGGCGCTCGGGGAGGCTGTGAAAAGCTGCTGTGGATCCTCCCTGAGCTGGGTCCTGCCTGGCAGATGCTGGGCCTGGCACCCTGCCACGCTCACCTTTGACAGGATCCTGGGACGAAGGGGCGTTGGCTTCTCACCCAGTGCAGGCTGCTGGCCCCGTTTCTCCTGACTGTTCAGCATCTGCTTCTTGGAGGATAGACTCCTGGAGCCCCAGAGCAGGAAGGGACCTGGGAGCTGCTAGTCCAGGGGTCGCCATTTCAAATAACTTCCAAGGCACCAGAGACCCTAAATCGTGAAGCCCACTTAGGGTGAGGAGGGGGGCTGGAGGGCAGGGGGGCTGCAGTGGACGGGAGAGACAAGCCTGTGCAAAAGCTCCTAAATGCAACTGCTTCTCTGACTGCAAAATGCCACACGGCCGTGGCCTGGGCTGGGACGCTGCCTCCCGGACGGAGCTTCCAGGTCTGCCAGCCCCCGGCGGCTGCGCTTCCTTCCTCGGCCCCCGATCCTGTTTGGAGACAGCGGCGTCCGGGCTCAGGACACTCCTGTTCCGAGCGGTGAGTCAGCCTCTGAGTTGGCTGCGGGCAGCGCGACTCCAGACAGGCCGTCCGTCCACTGTTTCCAGCGAATTCCCGCTGCTGCGGTGCCGCTTCCTCTGCCCACCTCCCTGTGGCCGGGAACCTTTATTTACTTGGGGTTTTTCCTGCTTAGAAGGAGGTCCTACTGGGGAGCACCCAGGAGCCCTTCAGCCGCGACCCCTCCCATCTCACCGAGCAATGACGGAGGCGGGCAGCCTGGCTCTGGGCCCTCGGTTAGGAGGGTCAGCCACAGGGGGGCGCAAAGTGAGGTCTCGGCCTCCCGAGGAGCGGGAGCTGGGCTGTGGCCCCAATACCAGCCAGGGCGACACCCTGGGGACCGGGAGCGACTGCTTTTGGTGGAGCCAGCCACGTGAAGACATGAGCTCACCCTCTCCGTGACTAACCCCACTGTCCCGGAGCCCTGCTCCCGGCCCCCTCCAAGCCGCACGTGCAAAGGGGCCTGATACTGCAGGCGAGAATATCATCTGAGAGGATGAGACAAGGGCATTACCCCTTTATTGAAGGAGAAGGGAACAGTGGGTGAAAAGAGGCCACGCACTCACCCTGACAAGCTCAGGGGAGGCCTACACGGCGACCTTGCAGACTCAGAGAGAGACCTAAGCAACCACAGAGGATGGTCTGAGATGAAAACTTTCTAACTAAAGGCCATTCGTGAGGCCCTGGCCGGGTAGTTCAGCTGGTTCGAACGTGTTCGGATACTCCGACATTGTGGGTTTGATCTCTGGTCAGGGTACATACAAGAAGCAACCAATGAATGCATAGGTAAGTGGAACAACAAATCAATCTCTCTCTCTCTCTCTCTCTCTCTCTCTCTCTCTCTCTCTCAAAATCAATAAATAAAAATTTAAAAGTAAATACTTAAAAAAGCAGTTTGTGTCCTAGGCCAGTGTTTTTCCCTAACAAAGGTCAATCTTTATATTTTGACTGAGCCTATCTGTTGTCTTTTTTTGCATTTATGATAACATACCTGGTAACATACCTGTGGAATATCAAAGTAATTTCCTTTTATTCGGACTCCTGAAAGCATAACTGCCTGCACCAAAGCTGAGACCACAAACCCCCTCATTGTTGTCATTATCATGTTAATTGAGCTGTTAACTGCCCGGTACCCACCATATAAAGGGGGCATTTGTCTATTCATTTCATGCAATCCCAGCGCTTTCCCTGCTTTGCTCTCTCCTGCCCCCCTGACCTATCACCAATGGGTTTCCTGTAACTCCTCACGCCTCCTCTTTGATTGTAATGTGTAAAATAAGGTAGAAAACTGCCATTCTCTGGAGCATTTTCTCAATCCATTGAGAAATTGCTTCCCCGCAATTGCCATCGGTTGGGCTCAAATAAACTCATAAAAATTCTTACAGGTTTGACATTTCTCACTTAGACAAAAGAAAGAAAAAAACACACACAGAGACGAATGAGGTCAGCCACCTGCAGGGCACGTTGGGAACAGAATGGAGAGGACAGAGGGAATGAAAGAATATTTGCTGAAATATCTTTTTGTTCCGACTTGATTTTTGGAGATAGTTTGAAGTTTACGTTTCAAAAATAAATAAAGCTCACAAGGATGGGTAAAACCCTAAAATTGAATATACACAGAGATAAGCAAATAAAAAAGGATGCACTTTGACACCTATCTTACTAATTGATAATAAAAACAATTGGCCCCTTGCTACGCGTGAAACATTTTCCTACGGTTTCACTTAACATCTTCGACATCTCCAAGTGGTAGGTACTATTTCTATCCTAGTTTTATGGGAGGACAGCGTGCCTCAGTGAGATTAAGGAATGAGAAGGGACTTGAACTCAGATTTTGTATCTGGTCTGTATTAGGTCTCAGTTCTGAGATCGAAGGCAGGCACAGAAGTGTGATTTAGTGTCCCGGCGTTCCAGGAATCTACAGCCTCGGAGACAAACAATATCGGGAAGCGGATGCTAACGGAAAGAATAAGTCCCTTATCAGTAAAGATTTAAAGGCCACTGAGATCTTAGGAATTCCGAGCAGTCCTGTGGGTTGGCTTCCTGGAGGATATGAGATCTGAATCAAACCTCAGGCAGGACTGAGGCAGGTGTGGGAAAGGGCGAAGGAATTCCAAGCAGGAGACTCCGCCGGAAGCAGAGGTGTGGAGAGGGGCCTGGTGTGCGGGAACCGAGGAGACCAGCCTTCGCAGACGGACCACCCCGAGGGCACCCGGGAACTCTCTCGGGGACTCAAGGTGGGGGTGACCCTGCTGGAGGAGGTGTCCACATGTGGCTGGGTGCGGTTGGTGGATCCCCTGGCCCTTAGCAACTGCACATTGAGATGATGTTTGCCCATCCCTTCTCAATGGGCGCAAAGAGTGCGAGGAGAGGCAGGCACTGGACTCTGGGTCTACAAAAGGGGACAAGAAAGGAAAGGGCTCCTTTCCCTGCTCTGCTTTGCTCTTCCATCTCCACTTTCTCAGCAGAGACTAAGCAGCAGGAAGAGGCCACTCCCTGTTTGCTGAGCTGAGAACGCCCTGCAGGTTCTTTCTAAATCCCCGGAGAGCTGCCCCCAGGGGTGTGAGAAGTGGGTGGGGGAAGCGCATTCTGTTCCGGTCCCCTCTCCAGCCAGCCGGCTGGGTGCTCAGCAGGGAGTGTGAGAGGAAACAGAGGCGAGAGCAGGGAGGGAGCAGGGAGACCGGTCTGGCTGGACAACCAGGCGGGAGCTTGAAGAAAATCAAGTAGGAAGATTTTGACAAACCTGGAAAAGTCCTTGAATAAAGGAAACACTGGCCCTCAAGTGCTGCCCTCCACATCATCCCCCCACTTTTTTTTTTTTTTTAGGATTCACTGTGTGGTTTCTTTAATGGGTCAATGTTAATATTCTTTTTAATTTAAAATCTTTATTATTGACAATTTTGCAAATGTTCCCCCACTCCCCAACTTTGCCCACTTCCTCCCAGCCCCTGATCCCTTCCTTTCGCCACCCCCACACTACTGTCCATGTCCATGGGCTGTGCACATATGTTCTCTAGCTACTCACCTCACCTTCCTTTATCCAGGGCCCCTACAGCCCTCCCCTCTGACAGCTGTCAGTCTGTTCCATGAATCCATGCCTCTATTTTGTTTGTCACTTTATTTTGTTCATTAGATTCTACATATTGGTGAGATCACATGGTATCCATCTTTCTCTGACTGGCTTATTTCACTTAGCATAGGGTAAGAGTTCTTCTTTTTACAGCCACGTGGTATTCCCTGGTGTAAATGTACAACAGCATGTTTATCCACTCATCTAATGGGCACTTGGTCGGTTTCCAGATCTTGGCTGTTGTAAAGTATGCTGCTCTGCACAGAGGGGTGCACACATTCTTTCTGATGGTGTTTTGGGTTTCTTAGGATATGTATCCAGTAGACATATGAAAAAATGTTCAAGGTCACTAATCATCAGAGAGATGCAAGTTAAAATGACAATGAGGTACCACCTCACACCTGTCAGAATGGCTACCATCCATAAATCAACAAACAATGAGTGCTGTGAGGATGTGGAGAAAAGGGAACCCTCGTGCACTGCTGGTGGGAATGCAGACTGATGCAGCCACTGTGGGGAACAGTAGGGAGTTTCCTCAAAAAGTTAAAAATGAAACTGCCTTTTGACTCAGGGATCCCTCATCGTCCCCATTTAAACGAGAGCAATCACCCCAGAGGATAAAGCATCATCTGGCCCCATCGCATCTTTTCATCTGTTTGTTACCAGTGTCCCTGCGGGGCCCCTCCCCCCCCCACCACCACCACACACACACACCCACATTCCCCACTCCCTCCCCCACCAGCTCTGTGTTCACACCCAGTGGGACCTCGTTTCCTCTTTCCCCTCCCGGCCACCCTGAAGGGCGCCATGGGCCACCTCCTCTGGGAGCACTGGGACCCTTTCCCAAGGGGGGTGGCCACATCCTGTCCCCGGGGTCACAGTCTGTTCACCCCCGATTCAGAGCTCCTGAAGTGCAGAAACAGGGGCGGGTCTTCTCTACCCCGAACAAGAGATACAGTTTTTGATGATATTTG
>NW_005872627.1:0-49349 GCF_000147115.1 Myotis lucifugus | reverse complement strand
CGGCCACCCTTGCCCCCTGCCCCCATCCTCCCCCCAAACACACACACAGCGGGCGGCAGGGCTCCCGCCTGGGCCGGGCCGGGGCCCATGACCAGAGCCGCCCCACTGACGTTCTCGCTGGTGTTCGTGCGCCACCTGGCGGCAGTTTTTATATGGTCTTTCCCTTGCTGCGGGGTGGCTGCCTGGCTAGGCCCTGGAATTCAGTTCATTCTGGAAACCTCTTGCTACTCGGGTGCCACTGTGTGTGAGTGTGAGTGTGTGTGTGTGTGTGTGTGTGTGTGTGTGTGTGGCGGGGGTGGGGGGGGGAGGGGAGAGGGAGGGACCCCGAGAGAAACTCCCCTGTCTTCCTGTTTCTTAAAGGAAGGGCGCTAGTCAGAGCCACTACAGATCCTTTGCGTTTTCTGGTCAATGGACTGGCCTGGCCCGCATACTCCCATGTCCTGTCCTGCCAGACTTTCTTGCAGAAATACCTCCACCCGAAGAGTTCTTCACCTTTGTTTTAAAAAAGAGAAAGAAAGAAAGAAAGAAAGAAAGAAGAAAGAAAGAAAGAAAGAAAATGACATCAACAAAGGAGCAAAGGGACCCCAGGCCCTCCCCATCCCCTGCAAGCCACCAGCCAACAAACAGAACTCCAGCTGCTCTCCTCCTACCGCATGCCCTTACCAGAGTCGCTCACTGTCTTAGAAATACGTTGGGGGCCCGCTCAGCGACTGACTCCTGTCCGTCCGTCCCCCCCCCCCCCCCGCCCGCCTCTGGCACAATTCGGTGCCTGGAACCAACCCGATCTTCTCCTTTCCTTCCTCAAGTGACTATGCCGCCACCGCAGCTGCTCAGGAGAGCCAGAGACAATATTCCAAAGTGGCCAGATGGCAAAAAAGACTCCAACTGGACAAAAAGATTGAGGGGGTGGGGGTGGGGGGAGAGACGACGACGAGCACACACGGGGACTCGTTTTTTGCACTTTAGGCAGGAAGCCAGCTGAGAGGCAGAGGAATCTGTAGGAATGGGCCTCCCTCATCTCTCCTTTCGCCTCCCCGCCTACTAAGTGGCTTGCCCACAATCGCCCCTCTATTTTCAACCCAGTCTGAAAAAGCGTGGATGGGGCTCTTCCATGGTCTCCTTAGGAGCGCTCCCCTTGCACATCAGACACTTGAGGGAAAGAAAACGTTGCCCTCATGTCTCCCTGCCCTCCCTCCCCCCATGTGTCAGGTGAATTTTTCAGGGCCGCCTCCTCCACAAACCCTAAGAAGGTGGAGGTAAAATTTTGTCCTCGGTGACATTTTCCTCTCTGGCATCTTAGAACGCTACCAGTGACTTCCAAGTGTTTTCAAACACTTTTGCACCGTTTCCTACCATTTGTCAGTGTACTGACTGCACTTTAGCAGTGATTCCCAAGTTTTGCCACACGCTGTTCTGCACAGTTTCTGATGTTGATTAGTGTTTTCAAAGTGCTTCAAACACTTTCATATAGTTTCCAGCCTTTTAGAAGTGAATCCCAAGTGGTGTCAAATACTGTTGTACAGTGTATTGCTCTTTAGCAGTGATTCCCAAGTGTTGTCAAACACTGCTCTACACTGATTCCTGATGTATTTCTTTTTAAAAAATGTATTTCTTTATTGATTTTAGAGAGGAAAGGAAAGGTAGAGAGACTGAAACATCCAAGATGAGAGAGGAACATGGATCGGCTGCCTCTTGCACGCCCCCTACTGGGGATTGAGCCTGCAACCCGAGCATGTGCCCTTGGCCAGAATGGAACCTGAGACCCTTCAGTCCGCAGGCTGATGCTCTATCCGCTGAGCCAAACCGGCTAGGGCTTGATGTGTTCTTTAAAATATATATTTTTTATTGATTTCAGAGAGGAAGGGAGAGGGAGAGATTGAAACATCCACGATAAGAGAGGATCATGGATCGGCTGCCTCCTACACACCCCGTACTGGGGATCTAACCCGAATCCTGGGCATGTGCCCTTGACAGGAATCAAAACTGGGACCTTTTGGCTGTATTCACTGAGCCAAACCAGCTAGGGCTAGTTTTTTTGTTTGTTTGTTTGTTTTTGAGAGAGTGGGAAAAAAAGAGAGAGTGGAAGGGAGGAGAGGAGGAGGGAGGGAGAGGGAGGGAGAGAGATAGGTTGTTTATTCATTCATCGGGAGTTTTTAAATATATATAAATAAAAATGCCAATGTTCGTTTGTTCAAAATCTTAAATCTCTGAGAGTTCTTCACTGATTCCTTTGAAATTTTGGCACAACGTTGCATTCGAATACGCGCGTGTTTCTATATACCTATATACCTACTATTATATAGGTGTGACACCTGTGACAGGTAAAAACATGCTTTTTTTGAAAAACAGAGCCATCTATTAGACGTAAAAGCAACACATGCTTTACTAAATATTTTACGATTCCATTTCAATGTTTCTGTTTACAATTATAAATTGCAGATAAAATTAACCACAAATATGCATGTCCAGCTGCAAAATGATCCATCAGCTGAGATATTCTCACATCAATTCCTGGGAATTGGGAACCGAAAGGTGCCGGCTGATCTGACCTCAGGACGAATTTCATTGCCTCATCACTTCTGCAATTTAGTGACGTCAAAAGAAGAATTGGTTGAAAAAGTATTTCCCAATATTCAAACCAATTATAAGAATCACGATTGGCTGAGTGAACGAGCTATTCTTGCGGCCAAGAACAAAGACGTCTATGGACTTAACAATATCATTCAGTCTAACATTCAAAGCGAGGCAGTCACATACAAGTCTGTCGACACTGTTGTGGAAGCAGATGAAGCGATTAATTATCCAACAGAATTTTTGAATTCACTCGATCTACCAGGGATGCCACCGCATGTACTGCAATTGGAAATCGGCGCGCCAATTACCATGTTGTGAAATGGCAACCAGCCCAAGCGTTGACAGGCTTGCGGCTTGCAGTAAAAAAATTAATGAGCAATGTCATAGAAACAACAATCTTGACAGGACCTTTCAAAGGTGAAGATGTCCTCATTCCTCGCATTCCTATGATTCCAACGGATATGCCATTTCAATTTAAGAGATTGCAATTCCCGATTCGATTGGCGTTTGCAATCACCGTTAGCAAAGCTCAAGGCCAATCTTTAGAATTGTGCGGTTTAGATCTAGACGTGGATTGCTTCTCACATGGACAATTATATGTTGCGTGTTCTAGAGTCGGCAAACCAGACAATCTCTATATCTGCACAGACAATGGAACAACACAAAATGTTGCATACCCACAGGCATTGTGAAATTAAGCGTATTAGAAACGTGTGCTTTCTCTTTTCTTTCTTTTCCATTTAACCAGACTGAGCCACAGCAATGCGTGTCTGGGTACAGCATATATATATATATATATATATATATATATATATATATACACTTCCCTTAGCCTGTTTGGTTCAGTGCATTGAGCATTGGCCAGCCTGTGGACCAAAGGGTCCCAGGTCTGATTCCAGCCAAGGTCATGGACCTTGGTGGCAGGTTCTTTGGGCCCTTGCCCTGGTCACAGGCAACTAATTGACTGGTTTCTCTCACATCGATGTTTCCCTCGGTCTTGCCCTGTCTCTTCCACTCTCCCTAAAAATCAATGGAAAAATATCCTTGGGTGAGGATTAACAGGAACAAATATGTGTGTGTGTGTGTGTGTGTGTGTGTGTGTGTGTGTGTGTGTTATTGATTTTAGGAAAGGAGGGAGAAAGGGAAGGAGAGAGAGAGAGAGAGAGAGAGAGAGAGAGAGAGATACCTATTGGTTGCCTCCAATACATACTCCAGCTGGGAAATGAACCTGAAATCTGGGCATGTGCCCCAACCTGGAAAGGAATCGGTGACCTTTCAATTCATGAGATTATGCTCAACCAACTGAGCCCCACCAGCCAGGGCTCTGTTGCTTCCTGTCTGTGCCCTGATTGGGGATTGAACCCACAAACAGTGGCATAAGGGAAGATGCTCTCACCAATGAGCCACCGGTCCAGGGCCAAATTGATTGATTTTGTACATTTCATGGACAAGGCCTCATCCAGATTTACCTCACTTCCAACACACATACTACAGTATGCTCCCGCTCTGCCCCAACACTTTCTTGTCATTCATAAGGTGAGTCACGCTAAAATCCACAACCACATTACATTGCACCAATGTTCCCCACACCCACCTGCTTGTTGTCTTTGGGCTTTCTTGTGAATATATATATACATAGGCAGTGGCAGATGTGGTCCAGGTTAGCGTTTATTGCCTCTATGGCTTCCTGGATTAGTCGCTTTGTTTGTATGCCTTAGAAATGCCCCATCCCTATGTTGAAAATAAAAGATTGGGGGTGGTGGGTGGTAGTGGAAGGGGGAAACACAAAAGAAACCCAAAGAGAAAGAAACCGGGGGGGGGGTTGTGTGGGGGAGGAAAATGGTGACAGAAAGAGGCTTTATACTTTGGGCGCTGTATTAAGGTGATGTTTTGTTGAGTTGTACACTTGAAAAACTTGTATGTATGTGTGTGTGTATGTGCGTGTGTGTATGTGTGTGTATGTGTGTGTGTGTGTGGTGTGTGTGGTGTGTGTGTGTTTTCTTGGAGTTTCATACCATTAACCCGAGAAACACTCAAACCTGTAAATAATTTCTGTGAGGAGTTTATTTGAACCAGACTTTCGGCTACTGCCGGGAAGCAGAATCTCAAGGAATTAAAAATCTATTCCTTTCAAGGCAGGGAGGAGGCCTTTCCAAGGCCTAGATAACAAAATCCGGGGGCCATACCAGGGGTGAAGGGTAAACTTAAGTCATCACATAGGAGTTTAAAATCACCCTGCCTCTGCATAGATACACAGCACAGCAAAGCCCAAAGTCCACAAGCATGTCTTTGACCTATTTTTATAAATCACCATCCAAGGATGAGACTTGTAAGTGGTTTCAAACACTGTTCTACACTCTTTCCTGCTGTTGACCAGTGGGTTTCAATGAAATCCAGTGATGATAGATGAGGGAGATGGGATAAAGCAAAGGGGTGAGGGTGGGGGTTGGTAAGCTGTAAAATGATAGTGAGTGGTCAAAAATTAACATGATAACAGTAACAATGAGGAAATTTGTGGTCTCTTCCCTGGGACTCTGGGTTGTGCCCCAAAGGCACTGGAAAAAAGGGAAGTGACTATTTACCACTTGTCATTAACTAGTACAAAGATATGAGACCCGCCCTAACCTGTTTGGCTTATCTGGTGCCCCTCCAGGAACAGCTCTGGTGCTGTGTGGGAAGTGAAGGGCCTGCGTGCATCCGCAGGGGCTCGATCCAAGGCTGATTCAGGCCCCACCATGGCCGACAAAATCCACATGTCACTGGATGACATTAGGCTGGAGCTGAGCCAGTGGGGCGCCCATGGCGGGGCCCCTGGCTGCGGCGGGGGCGGGGGCAAGGACCTAGGTCTGACCTAGGCCCTGCCGCCTCCTAGAGAGGCCGGGGTTGTGGAGCATAGGCCGCCGCACCAGAGCGCAGGGGCGGCGGGCCATTCCGGAACCAGGCTGCCCTCAGCCGAGGCAAGAACCGGCCGGCGCCCTACAGCAGGCAGAGACAGCTTCCTGACGAGTGGCAACACGACCGCTTCTGCAGGGCTTTCGGCAGGGGCGCCAGCCTGATGACCGGGGGGTAGCTGCTGCTGTGAACCTGCACTTCGGAGTGTCTGACGCGGACATCCAGCAGCTGTTTGGAAATTTCGGGCCTCCGAAGAAGGCCGCTGTCCATTACGACCGCTCTGGCCGCAGCCTGGGAACAGCCCCCGTGCACTTTGAGCCCAAGGCAGACGCCCTGGAAGCCATGAAGCAGTACAACGGCATCCCTTTGTATGGCCGACCCCTCCACATCCAGATCCTCACCTCGCAGATAGATACGAAGCCCAGGCAGGCACAGAGTGTCAACAGAGGCTGGGTGACTACAAACCAAGGATCTGGAGGCTTCGGCGGCGGCAGCGGCGGCGGCGGCGGCAGCGGCAGCGGCACTCAGGGCCGCTCCCACTCCGGGAACCTGCATACAGGCAGGCGCACTGGCCGCCATCCTAGGAGACAGATCTCAGCGGAGGAGTTGGACGCCCAGCTGGACGCTTACAACTCGATGAGGGGCCCCAAGCAGTTGGACGCCAAGCAGGACGCTTACAGCGCGATGAGGGGCACCCAGCAGTTGGACGCCCAAAAGGGCGCTTACAACTCCATGAGGGACACCGAAAGGTTGGACGCCCACCTGGGCGCTTACCATGCCGTGAGGGACACCAAAAAGTTGGACGCCCAGAAGGATGCTTACAGCTCCATGAGGGACACCGAGGAGTTGGACTCCCAGCTGGACGCTGACAGCGCGATGAAGGACGCCGAGGACTTGGACGCCCTGCTGGACGATGACGGTGCGACGATGGACACCAGCTAAAGCACCAGCAAGTCAGTGTGCCCGAGGATGGCCAGGGACCTGGGGCCAATGATGGAGTTGGTTCTTCTGTTTGGAAATAGGATTTAAAACTCCTGAAAAGATTTTTCGTTAACTTTTCTTTTATTCAATAACTCTGAAAAAGACCGGTTTTGTGCCGAGTCATTTTCGGGATTCATTTTACCGGTTGCTGTTTTCACCTTGGCCATAATCACCCGAAAAGGTGTGGCATAAACAAACAAATAAACAAACACACAAAATAACTTGTTCCCTCCAATAAAACAACAACAAAATACCCTCCTCAGAAAAAAAGGTTGATCCCGCCTTTCCAATTTCTGAGGCTTTGGCAAGCCCAGGTGGCCAGGCCTGGACTTGGTCTCTGGCGGGGTCTGACCATCCATCCACAGAGTGATCGGGGTAGGGGGAGGAGTGGGGGTTGGGGGCGGGGGGTGGGCGTGGGCGGGGTGTTGATCAGATGGACAGGCCAGGACGTCATTTTTGGCTGTGGATTACAGAATTTGGGTGGACTGGGGCAGGGGCCGAAGAGCCCGCCCCGCCCTCTGCTGGTCGAGAAGCGTCAATGCAAGCCCCCTCCTGCAACCGCCTGTGGGGCAAGCACAGACAGGTGACTGGACTTCCCCATTTCTGGCTAAACCCGAGGCTGGAAGGACGTGCAGGGGCGTTGTCTTTGAGAAGGCAGGGGCTGAAGGGTGTTCATGGATGGCGACGGACCGTTCAAAGTAAGGAGTGTCCGTGCGTGACTGCGGATGTACACGCACAGACGCACACGCTCGCGCGCGCGCACACACAATCTCCCACACCCAGACCCACACCCATACACCTACCCCTTCCGCCTCCAACCCCCTCCCCCGCCCCCCGCGTCCCCCGGCCACACACACACACACACACACACACACACACACGAGAGCACAAGGTCCCGCTAACAGGATATCTGCCGAGTGAGGCACTCCTAGGAGATTTTCCGTGTCTTTGTTTCCTTTTGGCCCGTCCTGGGCCCACGGGAGCCTGTCTAAGTATGTATTGTCCCCTCTTCCACCGAGAAAAAATGGCGCTGTGTTTGTTGAGACTGGGACACTCGCATCCCTCTCTGGGCCCTTGGCTTACTCGCCAGAAACCACCTAGGCAGGGTTGAACTTCACTTCCCAACAAACCCTGCGGCTGCCTATCGCGAGTGGCATGAGGAGAACCTCGCTGCTCTCTCTTCTGGAGTGGAGGTTTCCAGCAGAGGCGGGACACCTCCCAGCAGCGTGTCATGTGCGCGGGGCATCCTGGGATATGTAGTCTGGCTGGGACCAGATCGCTCCCTCAAATGAATGGGGTCGGGGCTGATAATGAACTACAGCTCATCTGGCTGGGAGCGTTGGTGGCGGTGCAGGTGAAGAACAGCGCTCTGGGAAGGGAGGAAGTTTTGTGCCAAAGCGGAGGTAGTGGTCTAGGCGGCCGCTTCCTCCGCGTGCGCTCCCCTTCCCTGAGCTGGCCATGCGCCTGCTCTTTGCGGTGGGCCTGGTGTTCGCTGGCTGCTGCAGTAACGTGATCTTCCTGGAGCTCCTGGTCAGGTGAGTGCCCCCCTCGGTTCCCGGGGCTGCAGCGAGAAAGCCAGAGGGGCGTCCGCATGTGTCACCCCCACGAGCCGCGGGGTCGGCTCTGCGCGCCTGGAACCCTGAGAGTCCACTCCTTCATCCTGCGCTCCGCCCGCTGTCCCATCAAATAGTTTCACAGCGTCGCTCGCAGAAACACTCGGGGTTGTTGGCATCACCCACTTTTCACACACCGAGGGATTGAATCCGGGGGGATTTCTCACGTGACTTGCCTCAGGTTGGCAGGAACTTGTGGCAGACCCCAAGGTTCCTCTAGCTCTCTTCTCGGGTAATAATGCAATGTTTGGCTAAAGAAAAGCTTTTCGACTTATAATGCAGTCTGGTTTTGCACACGCTGCAAAGAAAGTGTCATGTGTATTAAAGTGCCTCCAAAGCATTTGATTGCTACCCTTACAGATCAGATGGCCATGAGGACTTTGCTCAAACATTACCTCTCAGTGATGTAGGTGAATCAGTTCTTATTTATGTATATAGTCCGTGATTGACCTAAGTGAGCATTTCCAGCTTTAAGATATTAGTCTTTAAATTGGGAGGCATGTATTTTGAGACCTAACTTTCTAAATTAAGATTGGGGGAGTGGATAAAAACAGCTGTGGTACATTTATACAGTGGAATGCTACTTGTCTGTAAAAAAGAAGGAAATCTGACCTTTTGCAACAGCATGGATGAACCTGGGGAGTCAAATGAGCCAGTCAGAGAAAGACAAATACCATATGATCTCAGGTATATGTGGAATATAATCAACACAATCATTTAAAAAAGGTGAATGGATTAAGAAATATATATATATATATATATATATATATATATATATATATATATATATGACACATAAAAAGGTGAATGGATTAAGAAAAAAAATATATATATGACACATAGAAAGGAACAACAGTATGAAGAGGTAAGTGGGAACAGAAATATACTTGACTTTGGGTGGTGAGCGCTGGAGTTTGGAGGTAGAAGTGGGCAAAGAAGAGGTAAGTGGGAACAGAAATATACTTGACTTTGGCACCCCAATAAATTCACTGAAAAGAGAAAAAAAGAATGGGGGTGCCAAATGGAAGCTTCTAGTGGTGAGCAGGAAGTACTACACACATGTTGCACACCTGATACTTATGCAATGTTAAAAGGAAGGAAGGAAGGAAGGAAGGAAGGAAGGAAGGAAGGAAGGAAGGAAGGAAGGATGGAAGGGAGGGAGGAAGGAAGGAAAGAGAAAAGAAAAGAGAAGAAAAGAAAAGAATGGCTTCACCAAAGGGAAACTAGGATGGCATGCAAATAATGTTGAGTAATAATGTACAACATTCAATAGGTGCAAAGTGTTACAGAGAAAGCACCAGGTGTCCTGAAAAAGGCTCAGGACTGAAAAATATCGAAATTATGAACTTCATTCTTGGCTCTCTCATACCCAGATTGGGTGACCTTTTCAAACCATTTCGCTTCTCTGGACCTCCTCCTCCTGCTGTAAAATGCTATTTATGGCGCTATCTACCATCATGTTTCTGAGTCTACACGTTATCTCCATTGACCCTCAGGACAATCTGTGTCCAGTATAGGTCAAGAATTATGATGTCTGTTTTACTGAAAATGGAACAGTTCCCAAGAAGTTAGATCGTCTTTTACTTCTTGTAAGTGGCAGAGACAAAACTGGAATCCAGGGTATCTAAACTCCTAGTCCAGCGTTGTCAACCTGTGGGTTGCAAACAATGAAAATACATCCTGCATATCAGATATTTACATTACGGTTCATAACAGTAGCAAAATTACTTAAGTAGCAACGAAAATAATTTTATGGTTAGGGGTCACCACAACATGAGGAACTGTATTAAAGGGTCGCGGCATTAGGAAGGTTGAGAACCTGTTAATTTTGAACTTGAGCAGCTTATAGGTTTTGGTCACCCAGTTTCTCATGTGGTGCTCACTAAAAATGTATTTTATTTTCTTGATACCATTGATTAAGTCATTCTGAATCAACCAGTTTATTTAAGGTAAACTCTGTGTGGGGTTAATTTTTGCAGTTACTGAGCTTGAAATTTTGTTATGCAGACAATGTTGATAAAGATCTGTCATTTGTCACTCTTTTCTTTTTAAAGGATAAAGTACTTAAAAAAAGAATAGCTTATTGATTTTTAGAAAGAGAGGAAGAGAGAGAGGAACATCGATATGAAAGTGCAACATCGATCAGCTGCCTCCTGCATGCTCCCCACCGGGGGTCCAGCCCAAAACCTGGGTATGGGCCTTGACCTCGAATCTGACCGACAGCTTTGTGGTGCACAGGAGGAGGCCCAACGAACTGAGCCACACTGGCCAGAGCCATTTGTCTTTCTTGAGAGTAGGTGGCGAGGGATATAGCAATGTATCCTGCTGTAAGCTGGTACATTTCAAAGGAAGATTACTTTGGAAATCATTTTTTTTAATGATTTCTGTTCTTTTCTCTTTTTTTAAAATTTATCTTTATAGTTGAAAGTATTACATATGTCCCCCTTTTTTCCACATTGACCCCTGGCTCAGGCCTTCACTGCACTATGTCTGTGTCCATGGGTTATGCAGATATGCATAGAAGTTCTTTGGTTAATCTCTTCCCACCCTCCATCCCCTCTAACACCCTGCCTTCCCTCTGAGATTTGTCAATTTGTTCCATGCTTCTATGCCTCTGGATCTGTTTTGTTCATCAGTTTATTTTTTTCATTACATTCCACATATGAGTGAGATCATGTGATACTTGTCTTTCTCTGACTGGCTTATTTGGCTTAGTATAATACTCTCCAGGTCCCTCCATACTATACCAAAGGGTAAGAAATCTTTCTTTCTTACTGCTGCATAGTATTCCATGGTGTAAATGTACCACAGCTTTTTTATCCACTCATCTAATTTGGGCTGTTTCCAGATCTTCGCTATTGTAAATTGTACTGCTCTGAACATAGGGGTACATACATTCTTTCTGATTGGTGTTTCAGGTTTCTTGGGATATATTCCTAGAAGTGGGATCACTGGGTCAAATGGCAGTTCCATTTTTAATTTTTTGAGGAAACTCCATACTGTTTTCCACAGTGGCTACACCAGTCTGCTTTCCCACCAGCAGTGTCCTAGGGTTCCCCTTTCTCCAAATTTTCACCAGCGCTTGTCCTTTGTTGATTTGTTAATGATAGCTATTCTGACAGGTGTGAGGTGCTACCTCATTGTTGTTTTAATTTGCATCTCTCTGTTGATTAGTGGCTGAGCATTTTTTCATGTGTCTCTTAGCCAGCTTTATGTCCTCTTTGGAAAAGTGTGTATTTTTTAATTGGATTATTTGTAAGCAATCTATGAATTTAATCTGTGAATTTAATGCAATTCCTTTAAAATACCAATGGCATATTTCACTGATCTAGAACAAATATTCCAAAATTTATATGGAACCAAAAAAGACCATGAATAGCTGCAGCAATCTTGAGAAAGAAGGACAAAGTGGTAGGGATCACAATACCAGATATCAAGTTATACTACAAAGCCACTGTGCCTCAAAACAGCCTGGTCCTGGCACAAGAATGGGCATATAGATTAATGGAACAGAACAGAGAACCCAGAAATTGACCCAAGCCATTATGATCAATTAATATTTGACAAAGGAGGCAAGAACATATAATGGAGTAGACAGTTTCTTCAATAAGTGGTGTTGGAAAAATTGGACAAATACATGCAAAAAAACCAAACTAGGCCACCAACTTACACCATACACAAGAATGAAGTCAAAATGGATAAAAGACTTAAATGTAAGTCATGAAACCATAAAAATTCTGCAAGAAACCATAGGCAGCAAAATATTAGATACGTCTTGTAACATGTTTGCTGATAGATCTCCTAAGCCTTAGGCAAGCGAAACAAAGGAGAAAATAAACAAATGGGACCACATCAATTAAAAAGCTTCTGCACAGCAAAAGAAATCACCAACAAATGAAAAGCGAGCTCACTGCATGGGAGAACATGTTTGCCACACATATATATGGTAAGGGGTTAATTTTCAAAATATTTAAAGGACTCATACAACTTAACTAATGGAAATTGATTTTAAAATATAAAAATGTGATAAAATCAGGCCAGCCAAATAAAGGTCAGAGAAGAATAGTGTCACATTTGTGTTGAATATGCCATTAAATTAAATCTTCTGAAAGGTTGTGTGAACTCAGTTACACTAGCAGCTGAAGGTCTTCTTTACTAGTTATGAGCACTCGGCTAAATTACTTGATCTCCCTGGTCTGTTTGCTCAACAGTAAAAGTGGGGTGGGGATGTGATGGCTCCACCTGCCTCAAGTGGATTTGAAGGAGATTCACGTGCAAAGGCTGAAGCACATTCAGGCTTCCCCTCCCCTCTAACAACTTTTATTTCAGTGCAGGTCTGCCTTGTTTTATGGGTTTGTTCCTGAGAAGTTGTGGATAAATCTAACTTTATGGAATGTTTTCATGCATTATGGAAGCTTCTATTTAGAATACTTTGAATAATGTGTAAATAAATCGTCACTCATTTATCCCTCTTGTAAATCGAGATTTTTGCATACAGCAGTGGGCTTTCGTAAGGAGAGGGGTACATTTATGACTTTAATGAATGGTACATCAGATGAATAGCAGCTTTTTTCCTGATTTGCTTGGGCAACTCACGACTTCTCATGTTACAATAAAATAAGAGCTGGTTGACTGGATGGTCTTTAAAGTTCTTTCTAGGTTTGGCCTTCTCAGAATTTGTGACTCTGTCTTGGGACATCACAGCTCATAAATCTGTATAGAGCAGGAACTGTGCTTTTCATATGGCTTCCTTGGAACCCTTGGGTGCTGTAATAAATGGAAAGTAGAAACATGGAAATGCTAAAGTGAATTGCAGGGAGAAGCGAACATTTTAAATCATTTTTCCCAAATTGGAAAACAAATGTAGGTTTTTTCTTTCTGATGTTCATGCCTATATTGAGGATCTAAAATAAAATACAGGCCACAATGCAGTGTAAAGAGAAGATGTGAATGACTGAGGGGATATGCAGCAGCTAACTGAGTAGGCAAGGTATTGTGTGTTTTACATGAGGAAAACACTCTGAAACATTTTCTTTCCCCCATTTTATTCCAATCAAGTGCCTGGTATTGAATCAAATAGAAAAGTTTCCTAAATCTAGACTATGAGATAACAAAAGACATAAAATATATGCCCAATTCTTTTTGTGGACAAAAGGGGCCACATGCTGACCTGACAAGCTCAGGAGAGGCCTGCACGACAATTTTGCAGACTCAGAGACCTAAAGTAACCACAGAGAATGGTCTGAAATTAAACCTTAACTAAAAGCAGTTATGGTGGGCAGTTACGTTCTAAGCCGATATCTTCACAGATAAGGTCAACCTTTACTGTAACTGAGCCTATCTGTCTTTCTGCATCTATGATAACATACCCTTGAAATGTCTGGGTAACTTGTGATTTCCCTGTATCTGAAGCCCCTAGGGCACAGCCAGGTGTGCTGGGCCCAGGACAGATACAGCAAATTCTTTCATTTATCATGTTAATTGTTCCTGCACCCACTTAAGTATGTGTCCATTTTACTTTTTATCCTATCACATAGGTTTCCCCACTTCGCTTAATCCCACCTCCTTAAATCTGTCACCAATGAATTTCATGTATAAGTACGCATGTAACCCTGCCATTCTCTGGAGCACTATCTCAATTCGTTGAGGTTCTGCTTCCCCGCATATGTCGACAGTTTGGCTCAAATAAACTCACAAAAATTCTTTACAGGTTTCAATGGTTTTTTACGTTAACATTTCCTTCAAAGTTGCCTTTTTTAAAAAATAAAAATTTGCCCTGGCCCACATGGCTCGGTTGGTTGGAGCATCATTCCATCATGCACTGAATGGTCATGGGTTCGATTCCTGGTTAGATACATACCCAGGTTGTGGTTTTGATCCCCAGTAAGGGTGCATATGAGAGGCAACCAATGCATGTTCCTCTCTCATGTGTATGTCTCTCTCTAAAATCAATAAAAGCATATCCTCTAGTGAGGATTTAAAAAAACTTTATATAAAAAGTTAGAATGAAATAAAATAAATTTTGATTCTTGCAAAAGAGAATTCAAAGTCAAAGAAACTCCTTGTAATTATGACTATAATTCCCAAAAATGAATTTCAACAAAACAAGTGATTTAGGGAAAAGGCACTTAAGTTTTTACTCTGAAGTTTTAAAATGAATTAAGTTAAAGTAAATAATTCCATTGATATCTACACAACAGTGTGTTCCTAAAAAGCTCTGTAAGATCATTTTTAAAAAATGGAATCATGTGAGTGCAGTAGGGAAGTTTAACAATGCTATGGAAATAGAGCACGGAGATTAGAGTTGTCAGAGGGCTGATTGGATTTGTTGTTGGAGGTGTCCTAAATCCAGATCATGTTTACTTAAAGTGAGGCATCCCCACATTCATTCAGGTGCTTGAGTGAAGGCCAGACACTGCCCAGAGAGTAGGGGCACCTTCCTCTAGTCATCCCTCTGTGGCACTGGGTCCTTACTATCTCATACTCCCTCATCCTGTCATCTAGGGGGCAGGGATCAGGTGTCATTCACATGGGAGCTTCCTGGCAGCTAGCCCCTAACTTTTCCCACAGTAAGTACTCCCTAATTGTTCTTTAGTTGAATCCTAGGCTTTTGGTAAAGAGAAATGGGAGGGAAAGCCAGGAAGCTTCTTGAGCCTTCAGGCTAAGTCTTGGGCTTGGCACTTTATGTATATTTTTTTCATTACATCCTCATGACAAGGTTAAAAACATGTCCCTTTTGATTTATAGGTGAGAAGAAAGCGGTCAATATAAACACATTTTAAAAGGTTATTCAATTGAAGACCTTCTCATATGCAAGATGCAACATTTTGGTCATCCTAGAGTCCCAGTCTGCCTTTTTCCCTGCTTGGCAGACACTGTGGGAAGTGCTTTTCAGGGACTGGCTTATTTGCTCTGCAGTAAAACCAATGAGATAGTAGGCACTCAGACTGTTCCTATTTGAAAGATAAGAAAACTAGATGTAGATAGGATAATCAACTTCCATGTCACTGGGTAAGTGACAGCTGCGTCTTGCATGTCACTGTGTATTTTTAGCCACTGGAGCGCAGTAATTCTCAACCCTGTGTCAGCACATAAAGATTGCCTGTGCATCTTACACACACCTTCACCCCTCCTGTCCTTTCCCTCAGACCTACCTTAGGGTTCTCAGCTCTGGCTGCACATGAGAATCAAGTGGGAAGCTTACAAAAGTACAGGACTTACCCCAGACCAATCCAGTCCAAACTGGGAGGGGAGGCTCCCAGTGCACATGGTTTTAGGGAGCAGCCTAAGTGTGAAGACTGTGCCAGGAACTATCTAGAGCTCAGGTTCCTTCTCCCCTAACTCATAGTGAGGCTAGTGGCTTTAATTAGCTCCTTCAATGAGGTAAATGTCTTATATGATTATTTATGGATTCCTGCAGCCTTTAGCCCTGTCCCTTGAACGTAAGAGGTGCTAAAAGGAATCACCGAATTGAATATAAAGCTGTAGTAAAGAGTAGCAACAGCAACAGCTCTGCCTTAGATGTCAGCATAGCTCCATACAAGAAAGGCTTGGAGCTTTTTATTTTTATGCCTGATGGGTGTATTTTGGAATTTGTATGCTCAGCACTGCTATTCAATACTAAAACCACTAAGATGGAGTTGTTTTTTTTTTAATAGCATTGTATTAATATGTAGTAATATAATTATACCCCTCTACTCAGTACCTGTGGGTAAATGCCTTGGGTGAAGGTGAAGATGCAGGATACGAAGGCTGAATTTTGTAATGTGGGGATATGGGTAGTATGGGCAACCAGGAAGCTTCAGGAAACTTTGACCTTCCTCCAGTGATTGAGCAGAGCCTCATGGAGGACAAGCTCAAGAATAACACACACGGTTTGAGTAACTCCTTTTAACATGCCTCAGGAGGGATTCCAGAAGGAATTCTTCTCTTGTACATTTTTCCCTAAGTCACCATGAAAGATTCCCCATCCCTTCTAGATCACTGAAGAGCTTCGATTGAATTTCATGAACATTCTGTTATGGACCAAAGTTCGTGAGAGTAAGACCACCAACTCCAATTAGGTCTTAAGCAGCAAGTGAGGATTTATTGAAAAGCTCTCCCACGACAGCACCGACCCTGGTTCCATGCCAGCCTTTTATTCCCAAAAGCAGTTGGCTGAACACACACAAAGTTACCTGGGGTACATTAATCAACACTGCCCCATTTCTCTAGCTACTAATACCAACTTGCCCCATTCCCAGACTACCCTAGACCATAGTTGGTTCCATTTCCCCAGTAACTGCCAACATACCTGAGAGGGACATTCATAGGTTAAGAGATTTTACAAGGGGGGCTTAACTGTAACAATTCACTGAGTGCCTAATCCTGCTGTATCGTAAATCAGCAAGCTACACAAGACGCCTTAATGAGTCAATTAGTTAGGAGTCATCTTTATTGCGTGCAGGTTCAGAGCAGAATACTGCTGTCAACTTCTGAACCCCCAAACACAGAGGAAGTTCTCTCTATTTATATCTTTTGATCGCTTTGCAGATTTTACAAAGAGCTTTGTGTAGGTTATTTTTGCAGACAGTTTGTAACTTTGGATGCATAATGAACAAACACTTGGCATGAGAATATGGGAATCATTGTCAGTATTCACCTATTACGTTAGACGGCTAGCTTGCAAGGTCAGACAGTTAAGTTTTTATCTTTTTCTATTATTCAAACTAAAACAATTCTTTTATAGAATAAGGGACTATCTAAAAATAACAGAGTTGACCTACAGAATAAGAGACTGTCTAAGAATAACAAGTAGTTCAAACAGCAGTTTTCTAAAGGAGGAATTACTATGCTTCAGTATATTTGTGTTAAAGGTTGTGGAGAATAGTAGACTATAGCAGTGTCTTCATTTTTTTCATTATTGCTTCTTACCACTCTCCCCACCCTCTTCTAAAACCCCCTTTTAGACATTTTTTCCTAGTCATCCCCCCACAGACACGCTGTATATGGGTTTATGTACTGTACATATATCTGTACTTTATACTTACAAAATACAAAGCTTTCTCCCACCTTAAGAACCAGTTTTTTCCCCTGTACAGGAGCGAAGGCAATGTCCCTGGATATGAGTCTTTGATGACTGTAGTCTTGGAGATTGGTGGTCAGGAGGATATATAAATGTTTCTAGAAGACCTGAGCATGAGATGTATAGGCTGACTAGGATCCTAAATGAAGTCCTCTTGGTTACATAAGTGAAGATCTCAAAAAGAACATCTGTCTGACCAACTTCCTATAGTTTACTAGGAAGGTTGTGTCATAGTTCCAGGAAGAGTGTATCAGAGTGGTCCTTCGTGATGGCCTGGAAGAGTGAAATAAGGCTTGACGTTCTTCTCTGTGAGGTATATTGCTAAATGTATGTGATCCATGGGACATGAAAACTGAGAGGACAGTGGGTAATGGAAATCTATCTCCCTGTTACTCTGAACTGTCAATATAACAGGTCATAGTGGCCTTTATCTCAGTCTTTTGTGTCTTTTTCTTTTTGTCCCTCACTATGCAGAAAGCATCCAGGATGCAGGAACATTGTGACATTTGCACCATTTTTATTTATTGCTGTGGAAGGCTTCCTCTTTGAAGCTAATTTGTGGAGGAAGCAGCCAGCTATTCCAATAAGGTATGTACATTGAAGTCTCTTTTAGCCTTGTTTGTCTTAAAATAACATCGCCTAAGAATTCAGAAACACCAGTCAGAAAGAATATATCCACCCCTATGTTCATAGCAGTGCAATTTGCACTAGCTAAGATTTGTAAACAGCCCCAATGCCCATCAGCGAGATGAGCAGATAAAAAGGCTGTGGTACCTTTACACACTGGAATGCTACACAGCTGTAAGATAAGAAAGAACTCACCATTTGCAACAGTGGGCATGAACCTGGAGAGTATTATGCTAATCTAAGTAAGCCAGTCAGAGAAAGATAAGTATCACATTATCTCACGCATTTGTGGAATCTAATGAACAAAATAAACCAATCAAGAGTCATAAAAACATGCAACAGGCTGACAAACTTCAGAGGGAAAGGGAGGGTTAGGGGTGGAAGGGGAAGATTCTCTGGGGAACTTACATGCATTTATGTATAACCCAAGAACACAGACAATAGGGTGGTAAAAGCCTGGGAGAGGTGGGTACTGGGTGGAGGGTGTCAATGGGGAAAAAACACATACAGGACATTTGTAATGCTTTCAACGATAAAGAGAAATTTTTTAAAAATTAAGAGCTTTTCTGGTACTTATATAAAAGGAATATGAGATCCATTTATAAGATTTGTATCAAAGATATTAGTAGAGTTTATATTCATTTTCTGAATTTAATATGACTATATTTAGAATAAAATTGCTGCCACAACACTTTAAATAACTGTGATGGGACAACAGTATCTACACTAATAAAAGAGAAACATGGTAATTAGCATACGACTGCTGCCCTTCCCATTGGCTAATCAGCGTATCCTTATGCAAATTAACTGTCAGCCAAGATGGCGGCCAACAGCCATGCACTGAAGCGAGCAGGGACGTTTGCTTGCTCCAGTGACTGTGGACTCCAACGTTCCCCGCCTAACTTGCCAGCCTCTCAGCTGCAACTCTAAGCAACTATGTACTATGTTGCAAATAAGAAGCTAAACAAAACCCCAGAAACCAGCCGGACTGAAAGCCAGCCGGACTGCAACATTGCATCGATGTTTCCAGCAGCGAGGCGGCCTCAGAGCTAAAGCTGGCCCAGCTCTGAGGCCTCGGCTGCTGAAAGCAGGTATCTGGTTTGTTTGGGTTCTATAATCAAAACACTGTTTCAACTTCAGTTATGAGATCCTGGCTGGCTGAAAGCAGGTTTCTGGGGTTTTGTTTAGCTTCTATATTTGTAACATTGTTTCTTAGAGTGCAAGCTCAGAGGCTGGCAGTGGCAGGCGGGGAACGTTGGCTTCCTCCGTCACTGAAGCAAGCAAGCCTCCTGTTCACTTCAAGCTGCCTGGCTGCTGGCCACCATCTTGGCTGGCAGTTAATTTTCATATTGCCCTGATTAGCCAATGGGAAGGGTAGTGGAGTTATGGCTAATTACCATGTTTCTCTTTTATTAGATAGGATAGGATGTCCCTATTTCCCCCCCTTTGTCCCTTCTACCCAGCTCTTGTCCCCCACTTCTCTCTGGCTATCACCATATTGTTGTCTGTGACCAATGTTGTGCCTATACTTTCTTTGGGGCTGGGCTGCCTCACTGCCTGGGTCTTAAGAGCATTTTTTTAAAACAAATGAACACAGTGAGGAATCACACACCCTTTTTTTTTAACATGAGGCACAAAAAAAGATTCTCTTCGTGTGGGCTGTTTTACAGCTACAGGCTGAGGGGAGAATGGCTTCCAGGGAGCAGCCTTGAGGCAGTCACAGCCCCCACCTCCTGCGACAGAGAACAGGGAGGTTGCAAAATGGCCTCGTCCGAGCTCAGATGAATGCCTGCTCTGGGCGCTGCCCTGGACGTTCCCTGTGCCTATGGCCCGAAAGTGGGCTGAGCCCTCAAGGTAACCGTCTGCCCCAAGCCTTCCATCTTTTCAGGGCTAAAGTCTCACTCTTCCTATCGACCAAGTGTAGCAGCCACTTAAAATCTAAGGGGTGACACCAGAACAAAACCTCATCGTGCCATGAACGTGAGGCCTGGCTGCCCAGGGGTTGGGCATGACTTTAACAGCCAAGATGAGGGGAAGGGAATAAACTACGTGCAACTACAACATCTGAAGTAATATTTACATTTGAAAACCTGGGCCGGGAAGCTTGGAACGGTGTCGTGGCTGGGCGACCTGCCCTTTTCCTTCACTTGCCTGAAGCTGCACCTCCTGTACCTTGCGCTCCTCTCCTGCCTCTCGCATTCTGAGGTGAACACCTGGCCTCAGCACCATTCTCTCCAGACGTAGCATCACCCTGCTCTGAGCCACGCCCCCTCTCCATATGCAAACATGGTGGACCTTGTGCTTAGCCAAGCCCCCTGCCTTTCAGTACAGAAAATGGCACCTCCTACCTTGGGCTTAAGCTTCCAGGTGAAGAGCTGCCTCCTGCTCCCCACGCGGTTCCAGATCGGGTCTCCGGGCAGCAACACAGCCCGGCTTCTGGGTCTTCTCTGATCACCAATCTCCAGTGATCAGTGATTGGAGAAGCCAAGTGGGGCAGGGAAGAGGCGGCTGCTGGCGTCTGCCTCTTCCCTGCCCTGCCCGGCTTCTCTGATCACTGGCCCGGGGGCAGGCAAAGGCTGCCCTGTTCTCTGATCATGGGCCTGGGTGCCGCCTGGGTTTCCAATCACTGTCAGCAGCAGGCGGCTTCTTCCATCCTTCCCCTTTCGCCTCCCACCTTTGCACCTACGTATGCAAATTAACCGTCATCTATGTTGACAATTAATTTGCATATTGCCCTGATTAGCCAATGGGAATCGTAGCGAAGGTATGGTCAATTACCATGTTTGTCTATTATTAGTGTAGACTAGAAGCCTGGTGCACAAAATTTGTGCAAGGATAGGCCTTCCTTCCCCTGGCTGCCGGCACCGGCTTCCCTCTGGCACCCTTGACTCAGGCTTCTCTTGCATCCGGCTTTGTCCAGAAGGTCATCAGGAAGGACATCCGGTCTAATTAGCATAGTATGTTTTTATTATTATAGATACTAGAGGCCCAGTGCAAGAAATTTGTGTATGGTTGGGGGTCCCCTCAGCCCAGCCTGTACCCTCTCCATTCCGGGAATGTCTGACTTCTGATTTAGGCCTGGTCCCTGAGCCTAAACTGGCATTTGGACATCCCTCTCACAATTCGGGACCGCTGGCTCCTAACTGCTCACCTGCCTGATTGCCTCTAACTGCCCCCTTTGCCAGCCTGGTCTCCCCCAACTCCCCCCCCACACCAGCCTGTTCACCCCTAACTGCCCTCCTGGCCAGCCTGATCATCTCTTACTGCCTCCCTCTGCTGGCCTGGTCACCCCTAACTGATCCCCCCTCCCCCCGCCAGCCTGGTCACCCCATGCAGCCCGCTGTTCAGTCATTTGGTCATCCCTCACTAACCCCCCCTGCCGGCCTGGTTGCCCCACGCAGCCTTCTATTCATTCATTTGGTTGTCCCTCAGTAACCCCCTTGCTGGGCTTGTCACCCCACACAGCCTTTTCGGTCGTCAGCCCTTTTGTTTTGGTAGTGAAAGCTTTTTATATATTAGGATATATATATATATGTAATTTTTTCTCCGATTGAATGTATTAGGTAATTTTTTCTCCTATTGAATGTATTAGGTTGAATAAAATGAAATTACTGACATTCAATCCTTTTTGACCTACAAAAGTATGGTAATTTCATGTGGTTGAATGTGATATGTATAAAAGGCATCTTAATTTTATTTGGTTTAACCTGGTATGTATGAAAGGCATTGGAAAAGTATTTTGTAGTTCAAAGTGGGGTCATACAAAAGTAAAACTATTTAATTAATTTGTTTATTTGTATTTACCCCTTTATTTTTCTAAGGTACTAGGGTTACTGGATTTTCTTTTTAGCTTTTGTGTGGTTGTTTTTTATCTATAGATCTATAAGTCTTAAAACCGGGGCCCTGGTTTTTTTAAAAATATATTTTATTGATTTTATACAGAGAGAAAGGGAAAGAGATAGAGAGCTAGAAACATTGATGAGAGAGAAACATCGATCAGCTGCCTCCTGCACATCTCCCACTGGGGATGTGCCTGCAACCCAGGTACATGCCCTTGACTGGAATTGAACCTGGGACCCTTCAGTCCGCAGGCTGATGCTCTATCCACTGAGCCAAACCGGTTTCGGCAAGGGGGGGGTGGTTTTTAAAAACATATTTGTACAAGTTAAATTATGTCCTCATTAATTTGGAGGCCACTCCAAATGCGAGATAATTATTAAGAGTTGCTAGGCTGAAAGTAACCTTTGACTTAGCAAATAATTTCTTTAGCAATAGTGAAAATTAATAGTATAAACAAGTGTATAGAAGAAGTATTTGAGAGAATTAACCATTTTTAAGTTCTTTAGAGATATATGAAACTTATAAAAAGAAGTGATACAGTAATAAGAATTATTCACTTTGCCCTAACCAGTTTGGCTCAGTGGATAGAGCGTCAGCCTGTGGACTCAAGGGTCCCAGGTTCAATTCCAGTCAAGGGCATGTACCTTGGTTGTGGGCACATCCCCAGTAGGGATTGTGCAGGAAGTAGCTGGTCAGTGTTTCTCATTGATGTTTCTAATTCTCTATCCCCCTCCCTTCCTCTCTGTAAAAAATCAATAAAATATATATTTTTTAAAAGTCAAAAAATTATTCACTTTTTGTTTTATTTTTGAAATTAAGTATGTTGAGGTAGCAATAAATTTGTTATTAATAGCATTATATAAATTTCAGGTATACAAGTTATGACATCTGTATACTCTTGTGTGTTCACCACCCAAGTCAAATCTTCTGTCACTATATTTTACTCCTTTTACCCTCTTTGTTCTCCCTTCTTACCACTTACCCTCTGACCATTCTGTTGTCTGTTTCTAAGAGTTTGGGGTTTGTTTGTTTGTTTGTTTTTTCTTATATCCCACATACGAGTGAAATCATACCGTTCTTGTTCTTCTTTGTCTTATTTTCACTCAGCATAAATATTCTGAACATCCATTCACGTTCTTGCAAATGGGAGTATTTCATCTTTTCTTATGATTGAGTAGTATTCCATTGTATATATGTACCCCATCTTCTTTATCCAATCATCTGTCAAAGGATACTTAGGTTGTTTCCATATCTTGGGTCTTGTGCAGTGAACATAGGGATACACATATCTTTACAGATAAATGTTTTCCAACTTTTTAGGTAGATACTCAGAAGAGGGATTGCTGGGTCATGTGGTAGCTCTGTTCTTAATATTTTGAGGAACCAGTCCACACTGTTTTCCATAGTGATTGCAGCAATTTACATTTCTACCAGTAATGCCAGAGGGTTCCTGTTTCTCCACATTCTCGCCAGCACTTATTTGATTTACTGATATCCATTCTGACAGAGGTGAGATGATATTTCATTGTGGTTTTAATTGTCATTTCCCTGACGATTAGTCATGCCGAGCATCTTTTTATATCTCTATTGTCCATCTATATGTCCTCTTTAGAGAAATGTCTGTTCAGCCTCAGCTTATTTCTTAATTGGATTGTTTGGTGTGTGTGTGTTTTGTTGTTGTTGATTTGTATGAGTTCTTTATGTATTTTTGGTATCAGCCCTAATCAGAGGTATCATTTGCAAATATCTTCCCCCATTCAGTTGGTTGCCTTTTTGTTTTGTTGATGGTTTCTTTTGCTATGTGGAAGCTTTTTAGTTTGATGTACTAGTAGACACATTCATTTATTTTTGCTTTCATTTCCCATGCCTTTAGGGTCAAGTTCACAAAAGCCCCTCTGAGACCAAAGTCCACAAGTTTAGTGCCTATGTTTTCTTCTATGTATTTTATTGATTCAGGTCTTATATTCAAGTCCTTGGTCCATTTTGAGCTAACTTTTGTTTATAGTGTCAAATAGCAGTTTAGTTTCATTCTTTTGGATGTGGCTTTCCAGTTTTCCCAGCACCATTTATTGAAGAGACTTTCTTTTCTCTGCTGTGTGCTTTTGTCTCGTTTGTCAACTATTAGTTGCCCATAGACTAGTATGTGTTAGCTTATTTCTGGGCTCTAAACTCTGTTACTTTGGTCTGTATGTCTCTTTTTCTGATTGTTTTAGCTTTGTAGTATAATTTTAAGACAGGCGGTGTGATACATCAGGCTTTGTCCTTTTTTCTCTAGGTAGCTTTGGCTATTTTAGGGTATTTTGTGGTTCCATATAGATCTGAGGATTTTTTTATTATTTGGTGAAAAATAACATTGGGGTTTTGATGGGGATTGTGTTAAATCTGTATATTACTTTAGGTAATGGTCACTTTTAACAGTGTTTATTCTTCCAATCCATGAACATGGGATATTTTTCCATTTCTTTGTGTCTTCTTCAGTGTCTTTCAACAATGTCTTATAGTTTTCAGTGTACAGGTCTTTCACCTCCTTTGTTAAATTTCTCCCTAGGTATTTTATCCTTCTTGTTGCAGTTGTAAATGGGATTGTTTTATTTTTCTGGTATTTTGTTGTTAGCATATAGCAGTGGTCCTCAAACTACAGCCCGTGGGCCACATGCAAATACAAATATTGTATTTGTTCCCGTTTTGTTTCTTTACTTCAAAATAAGATATGTGCATAGGAATTTGTTCATAGTTTTTTTAAAACTATAGTCCAGCCCTCCAATGGCCTGAGGGACAGTGAACTGGCCCCCTGTTTAAAAAGTTTGAGGACCCCTGGCATATAGGAATATAGTGGATTTTTATGTATTGATTTTTGTATCTTGCTACTTCATTGTATTTGTCATTGTTTCTAATAGTCTTTTGGTGGAATCTTTAGGGCTTTCTATATACAGAATCATGTTGTCTGCAAATAGTGACAGTTTTGTTTCGATACCTTTTATTTATTTTTCTCCCCTAATTGCTCTGGCTCGCACTTCCAGTACTATGTTGGATAACAGTGGCAAGAGTGAGCATCATTGTTTTGTTCCTGATCTTAGAGAAAAAACGTCCAGTTTTTCACCATTGAATATGATATTAGCTGAGAGTTTGTCATATATGGCATTTATTATGTTGAGATACTTTCCTTCTATATTCATGTTATTGAGTATATTAATCATAAGTGGATGTTGTATCTTGTCAAATGCTTTCTCTGCATCTATTGATATGATTATATGATTTTTATCTTTTATTTTGTTAATGTGGTTTATCATATTGATTGATTTGCAAACATTGAACCATCCTTGCATCCAGGGAATGAACCCTACTTAATCTTTTTTTTTCCCAATTTGTTTTTACTAGAGGCCTGGTGCACGGATTTGTGCCCTGGTGGGGTCCCTCGGCCTGGCCTGCGGGCATCCCCCGAGGAGTCCCAGATTGTGAGAGAGCATAGGCCAGGCCAAGGGACCTCACTTGTGCACAATCGGGGCTGGGAGGGACCACAGGAAGGCTCCAGGGTGTGTTTGGCCCACCTCACCCAGTCCCAGTCGGCCAGACCCAGCAGCAAGCTAACCTACCGGCTGGAGTGTCTGCCCCATGATGGTCAGGGTGCATCATAGTGACTGGTTGAATGGTCGAATGAATGGTCAGACACTTAGCATATTAGGCTTTTATTATATAGAATTGATTTCTGAGAGAGGAAAGGAGAGGAAGTGGGGGATAGAAACATCGATGAGAAATATTGATCTGTTGCCTCCTGCACGCCCCCTGGGATCTGTTAGGGCTGACCAGCACACCCTGAGTGACAGATGAATGATTACTCTAACACAATGTTTGCTGTGAAAGAGAGGACTAAGGGACTGCCTGGCTAAAGGAACCAGACAGCCTGGATCACCTGTCTCATTAGGCTTTTATTGTAGCAGCAGTTTGAAATAAAGTTTATCTTTTAGGTACAATCAGTAGGGTAAGTAATCTTGGGAGGACACATGTGTTTGCAGTGTCCTTTAAGCAAGGACACCCAAAGATTAAGCATAAGGATTCCAGTAAACATCCAGGGGTCTGCATGTGCACAGACTTTTTGTTTGGAAAGGTCAAGGAATAATTAGGGGTGTGGCCTTTGGCACTCCCCTAAGTCGTAATTCCAATAAACAGGGCAGTCTGCCTTCAGCACACTTTTTTTTCCCTCTCGGAATGTCCTCCTTACAAACTTTCCAACCGTCTCCTGTGCTCCCCAACAGGGATTGAGCCCACAACCCGGTATGTGCCCTGACCAAGAATTGATCTGAGACCTTCTGGTGCATGGGTCATTGCTCAACCACTGAGCTACACTGACTGGCAACCCCACTTAATCTTGATGTATTATCCTTTTAATGTATTGTTATATTTGCTAATATTTTGTTTAGAAATTTTGTATCTATGTTCATCTGAGATATTAGCCTGTAATTTTCTTTTTGTGTGTTGATATCAGGGGAATGTTGGTCTCATAAAATAAATTAGGAAGTAGTCCCTCCTCTTTAATTTTTTGGAAGAGGTTGAGAAGGATTAGTATTAAGTCTTCTTTGAGTGTTACTGTTTCATTTTCCTTACTAGTGATCACTCTCTTTAGGTTTTCCAATTCATGGTTCAGTCTATGTTGGTTGTATATTTCTAAGAACTTTACCATTTTTTTTTTAGTTTTATAGAATTTGGTGGTGTATAGCCTTTCATAGTGTTTTTGTATAATGATTTATATTTCTGTGATGGCCACTGTAACTTCTCTTTCATTTCTGATTTTGAGTCTGTTTTCATTTTTTGGTTAGTGTATCTAACTAGAGGTTTGTCAATTTTGTTTATCTTTTCAAAATACCAGCGATTTCATTGATTTTTTTTGTATCCTTTTTTTGTTCTCTATTTCATTTATTTCTGTTTGGATTATTATTATTTTTGTTCCTCTACTGACTTTGAGCTTTATTTGTTCGTCTTTTTCTAGATGTTTTTTCTACTTGCTAAGATGAATTTAATTTTTAAAATTTCTTTTATTTTGAGACTTGAGGTCCGGTGCACAAAAATTTGTGCACTTAGGGGAGGGGGGGAGAGGGTGTCCCTCAGCCTGGCCTGTGCCCTCTCACAGTCTGGGACCCCTCAGGAGATAATGACCTGCTGGCTTAGGCCCGCTCCCGGGTGGCAGAGGGCAGGCCCAATCCCTAGGTGCAGCCCCTGGTCAGGCTCAGAGCAGGGCCAATTGGGTTGTTGGGGCACCACCCCCTGTCACACTCAAGCCAGGGTCGATAGGGAAGTTGCAGCGCCACCCTCTGTCACACACAGAGCAGGGCCGATCAGGGTGTTGGGGCACCACCCCCTGTCACACACAGAGCAGGGCCGATCAGGCGGTTGGGGTGCCACCACTGTCACACTCAGGGCAGGGCCAATGGGGAGGTTATGGCTCTACCCCATCACAAACAGAGCAGGGCCTTTGGGGGGGAGGAGTTGGGGCGCCGCACCCTGTCACACACAGAGCAGGGCCGATCAGGGTTTGGGGTGCCGCCACTGTCACACACAGAGCAGGGCCCGTGGGGGGGGGGGTTGGAGCACTGCCCTCTATCACCCACAGAGCAGGGCCGATCAGGGGGTTGGGGTGCTGCACCCTGTCATGCACAGAGCTGTAGGGCGATCAGAGGGTTTGGGTGCTGCCCCCTGTCATGCTGATCCCGGTGCCGGGAGGCACATTACCCTTTTACTATATAGAATAGAGGCCTGGTACATGGGTGGGGGCTGGCTGGTTTGCCCTGAAGGATGTCCTGGGTCAGGGTGGGAGTCCCCACTGGCGTGCCTGGCCAGCCTGGGTGAGGGGCTGAGGCCCGTTTTCAGGCTGGAGGGTGACTGAAGCTCCCAGCTGCCCCTTGCTTTCTTTTTTTTTTATTCTGGGCCAGCTTTAGCTCTGAGGCCTCGGCTGCTGAAAGGAGCTTTCTGGCCTTTGTTTACCTTTGTATTTGATACAATGTTGCGGTCCAGCTGGCTGAAGCCCGGCTGAGTAAAGCAGGTTTCTGGGGTTTTGTTTAGTTTCTATATTTGCAACATAGTTGCTTAGAGTTGCAGCTGAGAGGCTGGCAAGTCAGGCGGGGAACGTTGGAGTCCTCCATAACTGAAGCAAGCAACCCTCCCTGTTCACATCAGCTGCTTGGCTGCTGGCCACCATCTTGGCTGGCAGTTAATTTGCATGTCTCCCTGATTAGCCAATCGGAAGGGTAGCGGAGTGACACAATTTGCATGTTTCTCTTTTATTAGTGTAGATAGGCTTTTAATAAGCTAAACTTCTCTCTTAACATCACTTTTGCTGCATCCAAAAATTTTTGGTATGTTGAATTTTCATTTTAATTTGTCTCTATGCATCTTCTGATCTCTTCTTTTTTTTCTTTGACCCAATAGTTATTCAATAGCTTGTTGCTTTTTTAAAAATTTAATTAAAAAATATTTACATCCCCCTCTCACCACCTTCCCCAATCCTATTTGGCAACCATCAGATTGTTCTCTATATTTATAGGTCTGTTTGTATTGTTTTGTTCATTCTTTTTGTGTGGTTTGTTTTTAGATTTCACACAAAAGTGAAATACAGTATTTGTCTTTCTCTTATTTCACTTAGCATAGTACCTGTCTAGGTCCCTCAATGTTGTTGCAAATGGCAAGATTTTATTATTTTTTATTGCTGACTAATATATCATTGTATATGTTCACTACATTTTTTTGCCCATTCATCTATTGATGGGCATATATGTTGCTTCTATATTGTCTGTTATTAATAATGCTGCAGTGAACATAGGGGTGCATATGTCTTTCAAATTAGTGATATTGTTTTCTTTGGATAAATACCTCCCCAAAAAAACAATTTATAGGTCCTATGGCAATTCTACTTTTAATCTCTTGAGGAATTGCCATACCATTTTTCATAGTGTTTACAGTAATTTATAGTCCTACCAGCAGTGCATCTTCACATCATCACTAGTACTTATTTGCTGATTTGTTGATGATAGCCATTCTAACAGGTGTGAGGTGATATCTCATTATGGTTTTAATTTGCATTTTCCTGATTAGTGATTTTGAGCATCTTTCCATATATCTGTTGGCCATGTGTATGTCTTCTAAAGAAATGTCTATACAGGTCCTCTGCCCATTTTTAAATTGGATTAGTTTTTTTGTTTTGTTTTGGTGCTATGTTGTATGAGTTCCTTAAGTACAGTATTTTGGATATTAATTCCCTATAGGATGTATCATTTGCGAATATCTTCTTCCATTCAGTAGGTTGCCTTTTTGTTTTGTGGATTGTCTCCTTTGCCGTGCAAACATTTTTGTTTGATGTAGTCACATTTGTTTCCTTGCCTGAGGAATCATATCCAAAAAGAAATTACTAAAGAAATGTCAAAGAGTTTACTGCCTATGTTTTCTTTTAGAGTTTCATTGTTTCAGGTCTGATATCTAAGTCTTTAATCCATTTTGAGTTATTTTTGTATGTGGTATAAAAAAGTGGTTTAGTTCTCTCTTTTTTTTAATGTGTTCAGTTTTCATGATACCTCTTAGTGAAGAGAATGTCTTTACCCCATTGTATATCCTTGCCTCTTTTATTGTAGATTAAGTGATCATATAAGCAAGGATTTATTACTGGTTGCTCTATTATATTCCATGGATGTATACATCTGTTTTTATGCCAGTACTATACTGTTTTAAGTATTGTAGCGTAATAATAATAGTTTGATATCAGGTAGTGTGATACCTCTCACTTTGTTCTTTCTCAAAATTTCTTTGGCTGTTTTCAGTCTTTTGTGGTTCCATATAAATTTTAGGATTCATTTTAATTCTGAAAGAATGCCATTAATATTTTAATATTGGTTACATTGAATCTGTATCTTCCTTTAATAAGGACATTTTAACAATATTAATCCTTCCATTACATGAGCAAGGTGTATTCTTCCATTTATTTGCCCTTCAATTTTTTTCCCCTCCATTGTCTTGTAGTTTTCATAATACAGGTTTTGGTTAAATTTATTTCTAGGTATTTTATGCTTTTGATGCAATTGTAAATGGAATTGTTTTCTTAATTTCTCCTCTTGATCATTGGTTATTGGTGTATAGAAACCCAACTGATTTCCGTGTATTAATTCTATGCTGTGACTTTATTGAATTCATTTATTAATTCTAATTGTTTTTTTCTTTCAGTCCTTATGGTTATGTCATCTGGAAATAATGAGAGCTTTACTTCCTTTTCTATTTAGATGTCTTTTATTTATTTTTCTTGTCTGTTTGCTATAGGTGGGAGTTCCAATACTATGTTGAATAGAACTAGTGATAGTGAGCATCCTTGTCCTATTCCTGATCTTAGAGGAAAAGCTTTAAGCTTTTCACCAATGAGTATTATATTACCTATAGGTTTGATCATATATAGCTTATGTTTCTTGTATACTCACTTTGTTGAGAGCTTTTTGTTGAATTTTGTCAAATGCTTTTGCTGCATCTATTGAGATGATCATATGGTTTTAACCCTTTATTTTGTCAATGTGATATATCATGATGATCGATTTATGGGTATTGAGTCAGCCTTGTGTTCCTAGGATAAATCTCACTTGATCATGATGTATACTTTTTTTAAATGTATCGTTGAATCTGGTTTGCTGATATTTTGTTCAGAATTTTGCATCTGTGTTCATCACAGGTATTGGCCTGTAATTTTATTATTTTGTAATGTCTTTGTCTGAGTTTGTTATCAGGATAATGTTGGCTTTATAGAATGAGTTCGGAAGCATTCCTTCCTCTTCAATTTTTTGAAATAGTTTAAGAAGAGTAGGTGTTGATTCTTCTTTGAAAATTCACCTATAAAGCCATCTGGTCCTGGACTTTTATTTGTTCGAAATTTTTAAAAATTATTGCTTCAGTTTCATTGCTAGTAATCAGTTTGTTTAGATTTTGCATTTATTCCTGATTCAGGCTTGGAAGGTTATATACTTCTGGAAGATTCATCCATCTCTTCTATTTCGTTGAATTTGTTGGAAAACAATTGTTTGTATTATTCTTTTATGAGTTTTTATATGTCAGTGGTATCACTTGTAAATTCTCTTTCATTTATGATTTTATTTATTTGGGCTCACTTTTCTTAATGAGTTTGGCTAAGGGTTTGCAATTTTGTTTATCTTTTCAAAGAGTCAGTGTTTTAGTTTATTGATCTTTTCAATTTTTAAAATATCTATTTTGTCTTTTCTTCTCTGATCTTCACTGTTTCCTTGCTTCTGTTTATTTTGGGTGTTTTTTTCCCCTAGTTCCTGTGGGTGTGGACTTAAATTGTTTATTTGGGATTTTCCTTTTTTTTTTTGAGGTAGGCCTGCATAGCTATAAACTTTATTCTATAACTGCTTTTACTGTATCCCATAAATTTTGAAAAGTTGTTTTTTCATTTTCATTTGTTTTTATGATAGTTTTTGATGTTCTGTTTGACTTCCTTTTTGATACATTCCAATTTTCTTGCTGGAGTTGACTTCTAAGTTTCATGTTATTGTGATCAGAAAAGATGCTTAATATGATTTCAGTCTTATTGAATTTATTATGGCTTATATTGTGGTGTAATATGTGATCTATTCTAGAGATTGTTCCATGTACACTTAAAAAATGTATTCTGCAATTTTTGTTTGAAATATTCTAAAAATATTAAATCAATCTAGATTAAAGTTACATTTAAGGCCATTATTTCCATATTGATTTTCTGTCTGGATTATCTATTCATTGATGTGAGTGGGATATTAAAATCCTGTACTATTGTAATACTGTGGGTCTCTCCCTTTATGCCATTAGCAATTGCTTTATACATTTAGGTGTTCCTGTGTTGGATGTGATAGTTATGATATTTATGTTTGCTGCATCCTTTTCTTGGATCGAACCCTTTATAATTATGTAATGTCCTTCTTTGTATTCTTAAAATATTTTTGTTTAAAAGTATATTTTGTCTGAAATCGCTACCCTATCTTTCTTTTCATGGAATATCTTTTTCCATCCCTTCACTTTCAGTCCGCATCTTTCGATTTGCAGTGAGTCTCTTGTAAGCAGCATATATATGGGTCTTGTTTTTAAATCCATTCAGCCACCTTATTTTTTTATTGGAGCATTTAATCTATTTACATTTAAAATAATTGTTAATAAGTATGTACTTATTGCCATTTGTTAATTGTTTTCGTTGTTTTGATAGTTCTCTGTTTCTTCTCTTGAGCTCTTCCTTGTGGTTTGCTGGTTTTCAGTAGTTGGGTTTTTTTTCTCTTTTTTCTTTGTATATCTTTTGTAGGTTTTTGGTTTGTGGTGTACATGAGGTCTATGTATATCTATAACAGTCTGTTTTAAGTTGATAAGCATTTAAGGGTGAATATATTCTAGAAGGACTACATTTTACTACCCCATCCGTGCTGTATGCTATTGGTGTTATGTTTCGTGTTTTGTATATCCTGGCTACTTATTGTTTGAGTTGTGTTAGATACTTCTTTCTTTTGATCTTAGTATGTTTTCAATGAGTGATTCACTGTATTTATTTAATATTTGGCTTTACCTGTGAGATTTTTCCCTTTAATATATATATTCCTATTTCTGAATATGGCCTGTCCTTTTCTGCTTAAAGAAGTCCCTTTAACATTTTTTGTAAAGCTGGTTTAATGGTGATGAACTTCTTTAGTTTTTGCTAAAGCTGGTTTAATGGTGATGAACTTCTTTAGTTTTTGCTTTTCTCTGGAAAACTATCTCTTCTTCAATTCTGAATGATAACCTTGCTGGGTAAATTATTGTTTAGTTTTCTTTCTTTCAGAACTGTAAAGATGTCCTGCCACTTCTTCTAGCTGGTAAAGTTGTTGCTGAGCAATCAGCTGATAACCTTATGGAGTTTCCTTTGTGTGTAATTCAGTTTTCCTCTTGTTTCCTTAAAGATTGTGTCTATATTTTAAACTTTTGCCATTTCAGTTACAATATGTCTTGGTATAAGTCTCTTGGGTTCATCTTTGTTTGGAACTCTTGTGCTTCATGGACCTGGGTGTCTTTTCCTTTCCCAGCTTTAAATATAGTTTCTGTTCCTTTCTCTCTTCTCCTCTGGGATCCCTATAATGCTAATGTTTGGGTTCTTGATGTTATCCCAGAGATTCTTAAATTATCCTCATTTTTTAAATTCTGTTTCTGTTTTCTGTCCTGATAGGTTGATTCCCATTGTTTATCTTCAGGATGTGTTCTTCTGTATTAGCTAATTCCCTCTAATGTGTTTTTCATTTCAGTTACTGTATTCTTCAGACCTGGTTGGTTCTTTATTATCCTTTCTACCTCTTTGTTGAAGTTCTCCCTAAGTTTTTCTATGTCACTCTCAAGTTTGGTGAGCACCTTTATGACCATTTCTTTGAATTCTTTATTAGGCAAATTGCTTATATCCATTTCCTTAGGTTTTTCTTTCTTTCTGCACATTTTTCTTGTTCTTTCATTTGAGAGAGAATTCTTGCATCTTTTCATTTAGTTAAAGTGTCTATGTTTGTTCTATGAATTAGATGAAATAGCCCTCTCTCCCATTCTTTGTAAAGTGGCCTTATGTACCAGGGTCCTTGGTGTAGGCTGTGTCTGTCAGGTGATTTTGGTCAGCCAGAGGAGCCAAGCAGGTGTAAGGTGTCCTGGACACTGGCCCACTGAGCTGAAATGGCTCCAGGTAGGGAGGCCAGGTGCATGTAGTAATGACCTGTTGATCCCGTTTGCTCCCGTTGTTTGGGACTGAAATGGGTTTGGGTGATGTGTCAGGTACACTCTGCAGTTATCTTGCTGGTAGGCAGAGTACCTGGATAGAGCCCTTGCTGCCCACTCTGTGGAGGCAGAAGTGGGGGGGTAAGCAATGGTGCTCTTTGGCACCTCCAACAAGGGATAATCCCCGCAGTCTCCAGAGAGCTCCAGTGGCTCCCCAGACTTCTCTATAGAGTCTCTCTCATTTGTTGTACAGAAAGTGGTCTTATGTAGAAGTGACCTCTGGCTTTAGTGCCAACTTGGAGCCCAGCAGGGAGGCCAGGCATCTGCACCACTGAGTTGTTCCTGCTTGCTCCCTTTCCTGGAGGCAAAAGGATTGGGCAGAAGATCTGGGAAAGCTGCTGTGATTTGCAGGCAAGCCACAGCCCCTGAACAGAGATCCTGCCTGCCCTAAGGTGTTCACAGGTGCCTCCAGGCCATGGAGTTCCTGCAGCTCCCAGAGGGCTGGCGGCTTTCTCAGCCTTCTCCATTCAGTTTTTGTTTGTTGTTGAGAAACTCTTTATGAAGCCCTTAGCTATCTTGCAGGAGTAATTACTCTGTATATATGTGTATATTTGTGTTTGCTCATGGGAGGGGTTGAGTTCAGACCTCCTATGCTGCCAGCATCTTGGACTTTTTCTTTCTAGTTTTTAAATGTGTAATGCTAGGTGGTTTATTTGAAATTTTGTTTGTTTCTTGAGCTAGACCTGTAATGCTCTAAACTCCCCCCTTTGTACTGCTTTTGCTGCATCCCACAAATTTTGGTATATTGTATTTTTATTTTCATTTGTCTTTATGTATCTTTTGATCTCTTCTTTTATACCTTCTTTGACCCAGTAGTTGTTTAGTGGCATGTTGTTTAATCTCTGCATATTTGTGATTTTTCCAGAAAATATGTTTGGTATGATATCAGTCTTCTTAAATTTATCGAGATTAGTTTTATTATCCAGTATATTATTGCCCCTAACCACTCTGCCTGTCAGCCTGCTCACCCCCAACTGCCCCCCCCTTGCCAGCCTGATCGCCCCCAACTATCCCCCACCCCCCCGCTGGCCTGCTCGCCCCAACTGCCCCCCACTGCCGGCCTTCTCTTTCCTTGAGAATGTTCTGTGTGCACTTGAAAAGAATGTGTGTTCTGGCATTTTGGGATGTAAAATTCTATAAATATTAAGTTGATTCACCCTGCTGTGTCATGTAAGGCCCATTTCTCCTTATTGACTTTCTGTCTGGATGATCTATTCATTGCTCTCAGTGGGGGATTCATGTCCCCTACTATAATATTATTTTTGTCACTTTCTCCCTTAGGTCTATTAGTAATTGCTTTATATATCTTGATACTTCCAGGTTGGGTGCATACATATTAATAAGTGTTATGTCTTCTTAATGAATTGTCTCCTTTATCATTATAAAATGTCTATCTTTGTCTCTTATTTCTTTTTTTTTTAAATCTTAACATCTGTTTTGTCTCATATAAGTACAGCTACACCCACTTCTTTCTGGATGCCATTTGTTTGAAGTATCATCTTCACTCCTTCACTTTGAGCCTGTGTTTGTCTTTGTAATTGAGCAGAGTCTCCTGCAGGCAACATATAGTTGGGTCTTGTTGTATAATCCATACCTCTACTTTGAGCCTTTTGATTTGTGAGTTCAATCCATTTATAATTAGGGTTGTTAATGATATATGAAGATTTACCACAGTTATTGTATCCTTTGTTTTCTTGTTGTTCTATTTCCATTGTTTGTTTTCTCTGATAATTATTTCTGCTATTTTAATTTGACAGTTTTCTATGATTTTCTTCTTCATTTCTTCTCCTTTTGTAATGTTTTATCTCAGCTCTGGATTTTTGTTTTGTGGTTACCATTAGGATTGTGCAAAATGTGTCATACATACATATAACAGTCCTTATTCTTCTGATTGCCTCTTCATTCACCTGTACTATTCAATCCTCTTCCTTCTCTTTTATCATTTTGTTGTTGCAAATTATCCCTCTTTATGTTGTGAACTTGTAATCTGCAATAGTTACACTTATTTTAATGCCCTTCCCCCTTTAACCTTTATGTTATAACTAGTGTCCCGGAGCATGAAATTCATTCCTGGGGGGTGGGTGGATGCGGTATCCCTCAGCCTGGCCTGTACCCTCTCCAATCTGAGACTCCTTGGGGGATGTTTGACTGCCAGTTTAGGCCCAATCCCACACCGGCAGTCAGACATCCCCCTCACAATCTGGGACTGCTGGCTCCTAACCGCTCACCTGCCTGCCTTCTTGATTGCCCCTAACCACTCTTCCTGTCAGCCTGCTCACCCCCAACTGTCCCCCACTGCCGGCCTGCCCGTCCCCAACTGCACTCCTGCTAGCCTGCTCGCCCCCAATTGGACCCACTTGCCAAGCTGCTGACTCCCAAATGCCCGCCCCCGTCAGCCAGATCTCCCCCAACTGCCCTCCCCTCCTTGCCTGAGCACCCCTAACTGCCTCTGCCTCGGCCCCGCTGCCATGGCTTTGTCCAGAAAGGCATCTGGAAGGTCTCCTGGAAGGTCTCCCAGTCTAATTACCCTTAATTACTAATATTACCATTTTATTAGTATAGATAGAGGCCTGGTGCATGTGTGGGGCTTGCTGGTCTGCCCTGAAGGGGGTCCCGGATCAAGGTGGGGGTCCCCTTGAGGGGCGTGGCCAGCCTGGGTGAGCGGCTGAGGGCTGTTTTCAGGCTGGCCAGACCCTCTTCAGGGTGGGGGTCTCTGCTGGGGGGCGTGACCAACCTGGGTGAGGGGCTGATGGCCATTTGCAGGCCGGCCAAGCCCCCGGCTTTGTCCAGAAGGACGTCCGGAAGGTCTCTGGAAGGTCTCTCAGTCTAATTAGCATATTACTCTTTAATTAATATATATTATTTAATAAACTACTCTTAAATAGATTTTCAGTTTTCTTCTTCTATCTATTAATCATCTTATTCATCTTTTTGTGTACTTTTGTGTTTTTGTTTCCAGTAGAAGACCTCCTTTCAACATTTCTTATGTGCAGTCTTACAGTGGTAAATTCTCTCAGCTTTTGTCTGTCTGGGAAAGCCTTTATTTCTTCTTAATGTCTAAAGGATAACTTTGCTGAATATCTTATCCTTTGCTGATGGGTTCCTCTCTTTCAATATTTTAAATATTTTCGTTCACTCTCTCCTCTCTTGTAGTGTTGCTACTGAAAACATTACAGAAAAGTCTGGTGATGATCATCTAATGGAGTTTCCTTTGTCAGTTAATCTTTATGTTTCCTGGCTGCCTTAAGAATTTTTTCTTTGTCATTGATTTTTGACAGTTTGAATAAAATGAGTCTTGGAGAAGCTCTTTTTGCATTGATATAAGTAGGTGTTCTGTTAGCTTTCTCTATTCTAACATCTAGTTCTTTGCATAGGCTTGGAAGTTCTTGTCAATTATTTCTGTAAGTGGGATCTCTGTTCCTTCCTCTCTCTCTTCTCCTTCTGGTATACCGTGTCTATTATCCTTATGTTGCTTTTAGTTTTTAATTTTAACTCCCAGTTCTCTCTTTTCTTCAAGGGGTATTTTTGTAGATTTCAGAGAGGAAGGGAGAGGGAGAGAGAAACATCAACGATGAGAAAGAATCATTGATTGGCGGCCTCCTACACACCCTGCACTAGGAATGGAGCCTGCAACCTGGTCATGTGCTCTGGCCAGGAATTGAACCGTGACCTCCTGGTTCATAGGTTGATGCTCAATTGCTGAGCCATGCTGGCCGGGCAAGTTCCCTAATTCTTTTTTCCATCTGGTCTGCTCTATTTCCAATGCTCTCTAGTGCATTCTTTGTCTCATTTATTGAGTTCTTCGGCTCCAGAATGTGTTTCTTTTTTTATAGTTTGAATCTCTTGGTAAAGTACTGCTTTTGCTCATTGTATTCCTGAACTTTTGACTTGCCTTTCTGAGTTTTCTTGTATATTGTTGAGTTTCTTTGCAATTGCAGTCTTGAATTCTCTGTCATTTAAACCACAGTCTTCCATGCCTTTGAGTTTGGTTCCTGGAGATTTTTCATTTCCTTTCTGTCCTCCCAAGTTACCCTGTTGTTCATGGTATTTGATGGGTTGTTTCTCTGTGTGTGCATTTGAGGTAGAGATCTTATAGCTATGCTCCACCCCTACAGTAATGGTTTCCCAGCCACCTCAATACCAGCTTTGCCTTAATGGGGAGGGCGGAAGGGAAATGCCTTTTCTAGGAAGGAAACTGCTTCTTCCCCTCTGACCCTCCAGGTTGTAGTGTGAGGGCTTCAGCCAGACTTCTCTCCCACTGTTGTTCTCCTTGCTCGCTGGAGCCAGGATGGGCACCAAACTGCATCTGTGGTCACGTCCCTGTCCTTCCCCTGCCCCCCCTCCCCTCCTGTCCTTACCCAATCCCACCTTCCCTACTCATTTCAACATGCCCACCTTCAGATGTGCTAATGCATAAATATTTCAGGTGTGTTTGTGTGCTGAGCACGGGATCTTTGTTGAGTTATAATTGTCTTGAGATAAATTTAAGAGGAGAAACAATGGAGTCTTCTCACTCTTCCATGATGCTGATGTCATCTCTCCCCATTTACTTTTAAAAACCAATTGCTGCCAAAGCCAGTTAGCTCAGTGGATAGAGCGTCAGCCTGCGGACTGAGAGGTCCCAGGTTCGATTCCGGTCGAGGGCATGTACCTGGGTTGCGGGCACATCCCCAGTAGGAGATGTGCAGGAGGCAGCTGATTGATGTTTCTCTCTCATCGATGTTTCTAGCTCTCTCTCTCCCTTCTTCTCTGTAAAAAATCAATAAAACTAAAAAAAAAAAAACAATTGCTATTAGGTAACATTTTTGAAGCCTAGTTTTTAGTTGCTATGTATACTTGAAGCATATTAAAATAGTGTTTCTTGAAACATACTCTATAATTTAAACTTTTTCCATGTTAATTTGGCTTTGTGAAGTATTTTTATAGGTACTTATTATTCTACTCAAATTATAATAGTGATACAATTTTAATAAAGAGGAAATAAGCAAAATACTTAACTAGAGGTATTTATTTCCTTCTCTATTTGATTTTCTTGAACTAGTAGATTCTGTGTGGTAAGCTGTTGCCTCTGCATTTCAGATAACTATGCTGTCATGGTGACTATGTTTTTCATGGTCAGCCTGGTGAACAACTATGCCCTGAACTTCAACATCACCATGCCCCTGCACATGATATTTAGATCTGGGAGTACTGCTGCTCAGATCAGTGAGCAGAGGCTGACTGTCATCTGAGAAGGCCGAAAGAGAGCAATGTGAAAGTGGATGGTTACTTTTATCTATCTCAGGTCTTATGGGTGATTGATAAAAGGAAAGTTAACATTTTCCTGAGAAGCAGATTTTAACTTTTAATTTCCTTCATCTGGTTGATTTTATATTCAAACTTCCTATCACTTTTTGTTTCTTTCTTACATAAAATTACATTTATTTCTAGTAAATGAAACAGACCCTTCTTTCATTTCGTTTCTGTGTGTGTGTGTGTGTGTGTGTGTGTGTGTGTGTGTGTGTGTGTGTGTGTGTGCGTGTGTGGTTAATCCTCACCTGAGGATATTTTCTCATTGAACAGAGGGAGAGAGAGAAACATCGATGTGAGAGAGACACACGGGTTGTTTGCCTCCCTGTATGTGCCCCAACTATGGCCAGGGATTGAACCTGCAACCCAGGTATGTGCCCTTGACCAGGAATCAAACCCACAATCCTTCAGTGCTCAGGCCCACACTCTAACCATTGAGAAACACATGCCAGGGCCAGACCCTTTTCCTTCCTGATTTTTTTTTAATCAGAGACTTGAGATAATTAAATAAAGAAAAATTCTTGGAGGCATGCTTCTTCCAAAGAAGTAGAGGTTTTTTCTTTGCCTCATGTATGGTGAGAGAACTGTGTTCAGTATATAGATAAGAACAGTTTTCCCTGGAAGGCAGAAAAGACTTCAAGGGAAGTATAGTTAGGGTTGCAGAAGAATACAAAATGGATGAGGATTAGAATTGGAACATTTTGGTGTGGTCTGAGTTTTTTGTGAGATCAAATGTGTTATTTCTAAAGGCACTTCCCAGGGCTAATTATAATGACTAAGATGACCCTCACAGCATTGAGCACATAGTAGACTTTCTATGAACACTTGATGAAGGACAGACACCTTTCCAGAGAAGAGAGAGATCTCCACATAACTTCTTTCCTCAAAATGCAGGGGGGAGGAGAAACGTAGTAAAAGCACTTATAAATTAGATGGAAAAGTTGACAAAAATAAGCCTGTAATAAGCTTCAGCTATGAGTAGTTATTGAGAATTGATCATTGTTATCTTCATTGTCATCTTTAAAAGGCGTAATTATTTTGCAAGATAGATTTTTATGGCTTATACTTTTTCTCATCATAAGAATACCTGGACCTTACTAATTATTCATCCTAATCTCCTCCTGCCCACATGTTTTCCCCTCTTGGCAATGTTCATTTTTATCTTGAAGTATGTTGTCTTTCCCTAGTGCACTAAAACTCCCTCTTGTCTCCTTTTACAGGGTTCTCTAATTGTCAACATGATTCTAGGGATTATCATTTTGAAGAAAAGGTAAACAATACACTTTTATAATTTATGTTTAGGAAGCACATTCTTGGCCCCACCTATAGGCTAGGCATGTGGATTACTTTTCTCCTGCTAGAGGGGGCGTGCTCCTGGCCTTCTTTGTTTGAGTTCTCTCTGTGACAATGATGTGCATTCCTGGAGCAGCTGACCAGGTAGGGGGTCCCACCTGTGCAGCAGTGTTCTCTCTGTAGAATTAGCTCTTAGCATCATTGAGTCCTTAGATCCATCCTAACCTATGAAGCCAATCGATTGAGGATTTCAGTTCCCTTGTGGTCACCAGTAGCCACATGTGACTATTCACATTTAACATTTAAATTACTTGCTGAAACCGGTTTGGCTCAGTGGATAGAGCGTTGGCTTGCGGACTGAGGGGTCCCGGGTTTGATTCCGGTCAAGGGCATGTACCTGGGTTGCGGGCACATCCCCCGTGGGAGATGTGCAGGAGGCAGCTGATCGACGGTTCTCTCTCATCGATGTTTCTGACTCTCTATCTCTCTCCCTTCCTCTCTGTAAAAAATCAATAAAATATATTTAAAAAAATTTAAATTACTTAAAATTAAGTATTTAGTTTCCAAGTCTCACTGGTCAGAGTTTAATTGCCCAGTAGCCACACGTGGCTGTTGGTGACCGTATTGGAGAGCCCAGGATGGAGCATTTCCAGGCTCATAGTTGTGTGGGACAGTGCTGTCAGAGAAGGTGTTCATTAGTGCAACACAGTGAATGAAGGACTAATCATGCACTTAGTACAAAGAAAATTCCAAATAAAGCCCAAGTGGCCAAGAAGATAGAATGAAAACTGTCAGAACTGTTCTATTGGACTGTCACCAATGGAATGTCACGTCTGGTCCTCCCCTCCCCCCCAATGAAACAATCTGTTGGTCCACAAACTTTTAGAAACTATGTTAAGCAACACCAAAGAAGGGTGTGTGTAGCAACAAGTGGGCACCCTGATCCTTGCACATGAAGACTTACATGGGCTCTGCTGGTGATTTATACTCTCAGGCACCATCTACTGAAAACATCCTGTGGAAATTGGTACCTGTGCCTTCCTAATGTGTTCTTGTTCTTATTTCTGCAGATACAGTATATTCAAATATGCTTCCATTGCCCTGGTTTCTGTGGGGATATTTATTTGCACTTCCATGTCAACAAAGCAGGTGGTAGGAATCGGTTCACAAATCATTTATATTCACTGCTTGCCATGGGGCCCAGGCACCAGGTACTTACTAATAATACAAAGAGGGGAGAGAAAAAGGTAGCAAACATTTCCCTTGTGTCCAGGCCCATTGTTTGTGGTTCTGGTCTCTGTACCTAGTGTTTTTTCTTATTCCCTAGACTTCCCAGTCCAGCTAGAGTGAGAATGAAGGATTCCAGGCATTTACATGGTGGTTACGAGGCAAGTATGCTAATTACAATAATGATAATTGCCTCTGCAGTTCTGTTTGCTGAGTTTTCTCCTAAGGGACATGTTTCTTGGCAAGAAGTGTTAGCTAAACAAATGATGCCACAGGAGAGAGGCATCTGGGATCATAAGTCTGAACCGCAGTGTTCAAGAAGTGACAGAAAGGAACCGTCGAGGTCATGGTGGTGTGTTCTGTGACATGGAGCCATGTTTCTCTGTTGCCACTGATCTAGGAAGAAAAGTACCTGCCTGCCTGCCCAGCACCCTGTGGGTGCTTGGCTGTCATCCGTCTCTTTATGACCTGTCTGCTGAGTACAGGCTTCTTCAGGAGGGCACATTGTAGCAGTGGCTCTAAGTCTCCAAGGGACCCATTGCTAAATCTTAGATTTATTTTCTTCAGAAGTTAGCTGTTCCACATGGCATTGTTCCCAGACCTGACTGGTCAGCAGAATCTCCAGGGAATTGTATCTCTTTGTGGAAGTAATGAGACAATTCCTGTAGTGCTTGGCCCTCCCGTTGTGAGATACAGAGGTGATGCTCCTGCCAAGTGCTTTCTGTGATGGCAATAACAGGTTGAGACTGACCAGGCGAAAGAGAAATAGCAGGGAAGGAACTGGATTCTTGCTTCTTGGCTTTGAAACTTTACAACCCCCCCCTTTAGATTGCTATTCCTTAACACAGAAAGATCTTCATGAGCTATTGGAAGAACACTATCTATTAGGAGAAATTTGCAAAGGAGTTGAACATGCCACTTACGGAGGAAAATATTAATGTGCTGTCATTTTTATGTTCAGCCTAGAACTAGTCTAGTAAAGAAATGCAACTTTAATACAAAATGCAGTATCTTTTTATTTTTGATCTATTATATTTGCAAGATAATAAATGATTATTCTCTTTGCTGCTGAGGGTGCAATAGGACAACCATGTTCACATAAACTGTTTACAGTATAAATTGACATGCCTTTCTGGAAAAAAGTATGGGTTAGGGTTAGGGTTAGGCTTAGGGTTTAGGGTTTAGGGTTTAGGGTTAGGGTTAGGGCTAGGGGCTTGGGGTTAGGGGTTAGGGGTTAGGGCTAGGGCTAGGGCTAGGGCTAGGGCTAGGACTAGGGTTAGGGTTAGGGGTTAGGGCTAGGGCTAGGGCTAGGGCTAGGGCTAGGACTAGGGTTAGGGCTAGGGTTAGGGTTAGGGTTAGGGTTAGCATGGTCAGTATTTCCATAACTTGAATAAGAAATGTGTTCTCAATCATGAAGATGTGACAACAGGAGGATGACTGAGCAAGGGAAAATCTGGTGACATATTTAAGGGCATATGAAAGGATCAAGCTGCTATGGCTGTTACCACATGTACAAATGATCTTTCCCAGAAAGTTGCTGGGGTCCAGCCCCAGCAGGTCCAGGGGTTCCCATGGAGGTGTGGACAGAGTTGGCGAAGAATGAATGACACAGAGGCAGTGTTCAGTTGATCATCATGGTTGGGTTCTCTTTTTATTGTTCCACTAGAGGCCCGGTGCACAAAAATTTGTGCACTGGGGGGGGGGGCATCCCCCAGACCGGCCTGTGCCCTCTCGCAGTCTGGGACCCCTCGGGAGATAACGACCTGCTGGCTTAGGCCTGCTCCTGGGTGGCAGAGGGCAGGCCCAATCCCAAAGTGCAGCCCCTAGTCAGGCTCAGAGCAGGGCCAATTGGGGAGTTGGGGCACCGCCCCGTCATGCACAGAGCAGGGCGGATCGGAAGGTTGTGATGCCACCCTGAGTCACGCTCAGGGTAGGGCCGATTGGGGGGTTGGGGCACCGCCCCCTGTCACACTCAAGGCAGGGTCAATGGGGAGGTTGCAGTGCCACCCCCTGTCACGCACAGAGCAGGGCCGATCAGGGGGTTGGGGCTCTGCCCCCTGTCACTCACAGAGCAGGGCCCATCAGGGGGTTGGGGAGTTCCCCCCGTCACTCACAGAGTAGGGCCGATAGGGTAGTTGGGGCACCGCCCTGTGCCACACACAGAGCAGGGCGGATCAGGGGGTTGAGGCACTGCACCCTGTCACACTCAGGGCATGTCCAATGGGGAGGTTATGGCTCTACCCTGTAACACACAGAGCAAGGCCCGTGGAGGGGGGTTGGGGGCGCCACCCTCTATTACCCACAGAGCAGGGCCGATCAGGGGGTTGGGGCACCACCACTGTCACACTCGGGGCAGGGCCGATGGAGAGGTTATGGCTCTACCCTGTCACACACAGAGCAGGGCCAGTGGGGGGGGGGGTTGGGGTGCCACACCCTGTCACACACAGAGCAGGGCTGATCAGGGGGTTGGTGCCCTGCACCCTGTCAAACACAGAGCCACAGGGCAATCAGGGGATTGGGGAGCTCCCCCCTATCAGGCACAGAGCAGGGCTGATCAGGGGGTTGGGGTGCCTTTCCCTGTCATGAACAGAGCAGGGCGGATAGGGAGGTTGTGGCCCCGCTCCCTGTCACACACATAGCAGGGCCGATCAGGGGATTTGGGCGCTGCCCCCTGTCACGCTGATCCCGGTGCCGGGAGCCTCACTGCTCCACTGATCCCAGTGCCAGGAGGCATATTACCCTTTTACTATAAGAATAGAGGCCTGGTGCATGGGTGGGGGCTGGCTGGTTTGCCCTGAAGGGTGTCCTGGATCAGGGTGGGGGTCCCCACTGGGGTTCCTGGCCAGTCTGGGTGAGGGGCTGAGGGCTGTTTTCCTGAAGCGAGTAACTGAAGCTCCCAACCGCTCCTTGTTTTCTGTTTGTTTTTTTAATTCTAGGCCAGCTTTAGCTCTGAGGCCTAGCTGCTGAAAACATCGATACAATGTTGCGATCTGGCTGGATGAATCCAGGCTGAATGAAAGCTGGTTTCTGGGGTTTTGTTTAGCTTCTTATTTGCAACATAGTACATAGTTGCTTAGAGTTGCAGCTGAGAGGCCGGCAAGTTAGGTGGGGAACGTTGGAGTCCTCAGTCACTGGAGCAAGCGAGCCTCCCTGCTAGGTTCAGTGCATGGCTGTCGGCCGCCATCTTGGCTGACAGTTAATTTGCATATACTCACTGATTAGCCAATGAAAAGGGTAGCGGTCGTACGCTAATTACCATGTTTCTCTTTTATTAGTGTAGATTACATCATGGTATGTTTCAGGAAACCTTCTACTGTTCCTAGTTTCATGTCCATATTCCGGTCTCTAGTCTCTATCTAGTGCTGTTGATTTTGATCTTGTCTAGGTTAATCTCTTGTGTTCCATTATAAGGGCTATTCCAAGGTCACTCTTCTACTGCTCTACTGATAAGCTACAAGGAAGTGACTGAAGGAGTTTATCCTACCCAGTCAAGTTCATGTCCTCCCAGCCTTGCTGCTTGCCTTTGCTGGGACTTCCCTGTGTCAGTGGGTCTCCAGGGGTATAGGTTCTGGTGCTTTCCCTGGTGGGCAAAACCCTGGGGATGTGGGCCAAACAAGTCCCACATTTATTTCCAATGGTCTTAGTCCAAGTTCTTCATAAGTAGTACATGGTATTTCTGTAATAATAGGGGGGGGTTACTGATTGATTTCCTTCCATAGTCCTGTTAACACCTAAGCTGGGGAAACGACCGTTTCTCGGGGAGGGGATCCTGGTTAAAACACATAGCGCTTAAGAGGGGGAGCAGACATATGTCCTACACCCCAGGTCCCTTGAAAAACGTAAGCTGTGCAGATGTTTCTTCCATGCAGCGACGGCATCAAGCAGCAAGGGTGGATCGGCTCCCGGTAGGGACTAAAGATAAATTTCTTTCAAGAAGCCAAAATCCTCACGTAATACAATCAGTCATCCCAATATCACCAAAGGTATAGGAGTTTGCACATCACCACAGTCTATTCACATCATTAAGGAACGAGTACCCGGAGGCCGTTTCCTCTCTTTTCTGAGAAAAAAAGGGATGAAATTTTCATCAGATGCTGCTTCCGGGTGTCGAATTTCAAATGAAAATTGTATACACAGGAACCATGCTGCAAGGAACTGACTAGAGGTGAAAAGAATATCCTGACAACTGGTGACTTTGAAATGACTTGTCTAGAGGATGGTGGGTTGCAGTCATCTTTTGATTTCAAGCAGATTCCCCTGAAATGGGCAACACCAGATGCTCTTAATTATGGGAGATACTGTTCCGAGAGTGATGCATGGAGCGTTGACATCCTCCTCCAGGGGACCTTCAACTTAGGGGTCTGTGTATACCCTTTTTTGCCACTGGGGAGATTTTTATCCATCTTTTCATATTTAAATGATTCGCTGCCTTTTTCATTGCCTGAAGAATTTTGACTCCCCCCACCTTGTTTTTCTCATTTGGATAAGGATTATCACTTGGATTTTCACTTTTGTGTTTTATACCGCCATCGTTCCATTTTCTCCTTTCCTTCGCCTCTTCGTTAAGTCTGGTAGCACTTTCCGGTCATTGTTTGAGTGATGCCGTTTCCGACCTTTTCTGTCCTTTTCATCTTTTCTCTCTCTTTCTCTGGATCTACTTTCCCTTGACGTGTCCAATCCTTTCCTGCCTGTTTCTCTCTCCTTACTCTTGATTAGTGGTGAAGGAGTCATCTCCATTGAGTTATCATTCTTATCAGCACTGCTTTCATGAGATTTAGATGCACTTCCTCTGGAAGATGAAGAAGACCCGCCAACAGGCCCATTGTGTACTGCGTTCTTCGGAGTGGGGTCCGTGCGACGAAACTCATTTTCAGGTATCATGTATGACTTCCTACATTTCAACTGCCCAGAGTAGCCGGTAGCTAATGCATGTAGACGACGCCTTTTCCCTTTTTCTTCTTGGCAGATTTTATGCACTCTTTTTTCCAAAGCCTGACCCAGATTTAAAACTTTCGGGTAGCAAGGAAGTATTTTTGTTAGCACAATCAAGATATTCCTCATGTGAATATATTCACCTGTTTCAAGGCAATGTACCGATGCCTTGGTTAGTTTGTAGTGCCATTTATGTACCACATGTCAGAAATTTTCATAGTCTAGTTGATCAGCTTGATTTCCCCAATCAAATCTAGTTGGCCGCAGTATAGTAAGGAATCCTGGGTGGTTTCCACATTCCTTTTCGTATGTGGCTCTATCACTGTGCCACCTAGTCACAGTCTCTAAAATACAGCAAAGAAACCTCCCATATCGACGCGCTTCATTTTCAGTACAGCTTGCCACTGTGAAAATGATGTCAGAGAAAACTCGATCATAGCAAAGAAGTGTGGAAAAATTTGGAGTTTTCTGTTGATGTACCAATTCAACAAAATGTGCACAGTAAACAGCATCGACTGCTGAAAAAATACATTGAGGAAATATACACACCTGTAAAAATTTTGTGATGGTCTCCTTTGGTCTAGATTTGGCAAAAAGCCAGTTGTCCTTTTCTAGTTTCAGTCTCTGTAGAACTCGCTGTACATGTTCCATCTGTTTCTTTTCTTCTTCAAGCAGCTTGGCCACAGCGCTCCTTTTCTTTTTCTTTGGAGGCATTTCTTAATTGTCATCAAGTGCTTTCATCTGGACTTTAAGTTTACTGACTTCCCGTTCATAGCTGGTGTGTGGAACTGCAAGGTCATACGTTGTCAGTGACCAGAATGTGGCATAGAATCGAGGGCTGATGTCATCCCAGACATTGGAAACGGGCAATGAGACTACCGCTTCACGGACAGGCACCATCACCATTTCACATGATGCTATGTACTTGTGGACTTTATGTTGCTGTTTACTTCCCTTGTCTGACCTTTTAAGTTCATCACATTTGGATGAGATATGGCGTGCATACGTTGGCCTAGACAAGAAAAATGCTGCATCATGGGGTATATGAAATTTGTGATAGAGCACATCAATCAAAAGCACTCTCTTTGTGTACTCTTCTGTGCTTAGATTCAATGCTAAAAATCCACCAAACTGTACCAAGGTATCATGACACTGGTCATAGAGCTTTCCCTCTAGTTCCACATCTTTCTCTCCACCCTCCTGTAAGATCACCCTATCCCCCTGCTGAGCTATCATCAAAACAAGGGGAAGAGCAAGGTCATAGTCCAATAGGGCATCCTTTAATATCTGGGAGGATTTTTTAGTGTTTCTGGTCTGGCCACAAGAACCTCCCTCAGCTCTTAGTTGCTCTCCACCAGTCATGGCCTCTAGTTGCTCCGTTGTCATCGTCTCTTCCCTGGTGATTTCTATTCCTGCCATTTTATGTACCACTTCTTGCAATATGAGCAGGCCAATACTTCTGCCTGCCTTGAGCTGATGAGCCACATATTGCAGAAGACCAGACAGATCCATTGGACATTTAGGAAAGACTGCAGCACAGAAACTAACCAGAGGCCGAAGCCAGCTTGAACTGGTTGTATCGTTGTGTGTCATCCTTCCCTTTTCTGGATTTGCTGAAGCCTCGATGATACAATAGGCTACAATAGGCCAAGACATCGTAATTCAATGAGGTGAGGCATTCCAGTGAATCTACTACAGGTGCCATACATTTGTATTTTTGCCAAGATATAATCAAACAAAATAGTTGGATTGCTGTGGCTCAATTTCCCAATTTGTCTTCCAGAAGGCCTCACATTTTCCTTGGTGAGATGGTTCATGATATCTCTAGCTTGGTCTATTGTTAGAGCTTTAACTTTTACTAAAAGTAGGGACCTGTTGTAAGTTTCATTCTTCCACTGGCCATACAGATGATATCTATGCTGATATGGAAATGTTTTTAACATTCCCCACAGTTCCTCAGTCATACAGGCATTGCAGTCCATTAAGAAAGAGATGGAAGTAGGGCCTGGTCAGTAATGCCAAGTAAACAGCTAAGAATAACGTCCACTTTCTCTTGAACCTCTTGTTTCCTTCCATCAGACTGAAGCTCCTTCATAAAGGATTGGACTATGCGCACCACTTTTGCAAATAAAATGGGATCCCAAGAAAGGTGGGGACCGAGGTAACAGCACATATTGAAGGCATCTGTCCTCAAATCCTCAAAGCTCCCTGCTTGTTTTAGCGCTCTCTTATTTTGCAAAGCACGAACAGGTGAGCCTTCAGCACCTTTAGGAACGCCAACTCTTTGGTAGAGAGGCTCAATAGTTATGTGAATAAGCTTGCAAATAGCAAGAGCTATCATCTTGTGGGAAGCAGCATAGTATGGAGGCATCCCATCCATCATGTTCTGCACATGCTGCCAATCGCCAATCTTTAATAAGGCTTCTAACGAACCAAGTTTTTGGTTGTCAGGTGGCTTTTCTACTGTCTCCTCCTCCTCTTCCTTTGCCTTATCTTGCTTATCCATTTTTTCAGAAGACAATACATCCACCGTAAGTTTTCGAAGAATGGCCTTAGCTTCCACCATTTCTCGTTTATATTCATCCATCATGCAATTATCAGCTGGAAGAAGATGTACATAGAGATCATTTAAATCAATGAGATTACCTTGTAGGAGCACTGCTTCAATTCTGTATAAAGATGAAGGAGTCTGTCCATTCGGCTCCTGGTAACACTTGAATTTGAACCCAAGTATATGACAAAATGTTTGCGGCTCACACATATTCACACAAGATTCTAATAAAGATATAAAAAAGTTATCACATTCTGGTCTGCATTCAAACACTTCTAAAATGACACCCAAAACTCTATTGGGATCTAGATGAAAGCATCCTATTAAGGATTTGATATTTTGTAAGATTAAATCACCAGTCATATTTCCCGATAAATCTTGCCTCAATTCAACAATCAGCTTAGCATAGCCTTCATTCTCTTCTCTTAACAAGTTGAACTTTTGCTGCGTATAAAAGAGTTTTGTCTTGATTTTCACTGATGTTTGATGGAATTGCCGTGATTGGTGGATAAGTCCTAATGATTCCAATGTTTCTGGATCCAGGAGTTCCTTTAGAATCGTGTCTGAAATGAAATACAAAGACGCTGATACCAATTGCATAAAACAGTCTCTCTTGCTCTTCTCTTCTAAAACGGTTGTCTCAATATCTAACATGCAAAAGACATCAGCAAGAATGGAA
>NW_005872626.1:23734-59976 GCF_000147115.1 Myotis lucifugus | reverse complement strand
CCATCCAGCTTAGCACCCAGAGTACTAAGCCACATTGACTCTCTATTGGGCCTCCTGATACCATGTGTTCTCTGTGAGCTGTCAACCTCTAGTATCGCCGGGTCCCTAAGCATTCTCTGCCGGCAGCACGAAGGATCTTTTGAAAATGTAAATATGATCATGTCTCTTATGAAAACTAACAGTGGTCTCCTATGGCCTTTAGAAATGAGTCCCTAATCCTTAGCGTGTCCGTCCAGGCCCTCTATGATCTGACCTTAGCTTCTTTGGCAGTCGTGTCTCTCCCTCACCCCTTCTCTGTGGTCACACTTTGAGATCCTGATTGGCATCACACCCTCCCAGCCCAGCTTAGAGCTGTGCCATGCCCTGTGTCCCAACGTCTCCCTCTGGAGTTGGTGGAAGTCTGGTGTTCTTATAGGCACCTCCCATCTTTCCCCTGTCCTGCTCTCTGCTCCCATAGTTTTTTGTTTTTGTTTGCGTTTTTGTTGTTGTTGTTGTTGTTGTTTTTTGCAATACCATGCAATGGTACAACCTTGTCCACCCTCAGGAGTGTTAAGGATCTCATTCAGTGTGCTAGCTGAGAATTATAGGCAGCAGAATAGTGATGAAGCTAACAGTAGGGATTTGTCTTTCTCACAAAATAACAAGTGCACAGGTAGGTGGATCCAGTATTGAATTCAGCTGCTCAATGATGTCAGGGTAAGCTCCCAGCATCAACGAGAGGAAGAAAAGTCCTCTCTTCGCTCTTGTGCTTTATATCAGAGAGGAAAATAGTGTCTCAGAAATCAACTATGAGACTCTTGCTTCAACTATGAGACTCTTGCTTGAACCCTAGTGTGCAAGCTGAGAATTATAGGCAGCAGAATAGTGATTTGGTGTCAAACTGCTCCTGAAGGAGGTGCCTCAGCCCAGGAGGAGGTGGTGAGGGGGAAGGGCAGTGGGGACATGTCAGATGGTGAGCTTCCCGTTTCTGGTGAGCTTCCTGTTTCTACTGGGACCACTAATGGCCCCGTACATTTCTTCTGTGTGGACTTGTGGAGGAAAGGTGTCCAGACATTCAGGGATGACTGTTTCACAACGGTTTCCTAGTGTCTTGAAGTTCCCTGTCTCATAGGGTCTATATTATCCACATATAACTTGTTAGACGTATATGTTTTAATTGATCTCAGAGAGAGGAAGGGAAAGGGAACAAAGACAGCGGGGGCGTTAGGGACTAAGGGGTGGAGTGAGGAGGCTGGCGAAGGGGAGAGAGAAACATCAATGATGAGAGAGCATCTTTGGTCACATAGCCCCTAGCGTGCAACCCCGGTACTGGCCCTGACTGGGAATGAAACGGGGATCCCTTGGTTCTGGGGTCGACGCTCAAGCACTGAGCCACACCAGCCCGGCAGCCACATGTCACTTTAAAATGAAACTTTTATTCATTCAAATTTAGTAAAACGTAAAATTCACTGAGACGTTTAGGTGTCTCTTGTTGGATAGCTGAGGAGTGTTGGCTTGGTCTATTGACCAGCTGGTTTGCCTTGAAAGCAAATATGAAATGAAAGAAAGGAAATATGTCTCCCCTCAGAGCAAGAGTGTTCACATGCGAACGATGAGCTTTGGATGGTTGGGCCACCGCACTGAATGGATCCCTCTTGCACAGCGTGCCTCCTTTGGAAATACTCACCAGTGGCATTCCTTTGTCCTTTTCTGCTTAGAATTTTCTGACATGATGCTTTTCATTTTAATTATAGATTGTTGCAGTGGTGGTGTCAGTGAACTATGGCCCTTCCGGTAGAACCAGGGCTGTGTACCTTGTTTCCGGACCGTCCTGTTCCAGTGGAACCATTGCCTCTTCCTAAGCTGAGTTGGACTGGTGAGTTAAATTCTGGGCTCATGGAGGAAGGGAAATGATTAAGGAAGTGTTTAGTGGAGGGAGTTGTTTTGAGTTACTCCTGTTGCAACCAAAGCAATGCTCTTTCGCTCCCTAGTGATTTTAAATATGGTGAAGAGCTAGTCTAGTGGTTGTTTCTGGCCAAATAGCAAATCTAGCTAAACAGCGAGGGAACTAGGATGCCCCCCATTAAGTGAATTTTGCTTTCATGAGAACATTTCAAGATGCAAATTGCACTTGGGAAAGTTTAGAAAGGTTTGATTGAGTCTGGCCAGTGTCGCCCAGTGTCGAACCGGGCAGGAGTGCACAGTTGGTGTGATTCCGGGTCAGGGCACAGGCCCGGGTTGCAGACTGGATCACCAATAGGGGTCGTGAAGGAGGCAACCGATCAATGCTTCTCTCTCATCAATTACGTTTCTGTCTCGCCCCTTCTCCCTCCCTGAAATCAATCAAAGTGTATTTCTAAAATATATATTGAGTCTAACCCCGGCTGATGTGGCTCAGTAGATGGGCATCTCCCCTTGCACTGAAAGGTTTCCGGATCATTTCCCAGGGAGGGCACGTGGCAGGGTTTTGCGGTCAATTCCATGTCGGGGGTGGGCAGGAGGCGGCTGATGTGCCTCTCCCCTATGTTTCTCTGCCTCTCCCTTCCTCTCTCTACTGTCTATCTATATATTGGAGGTATGATCCTTGTGTCAACCAGAACCTACACATGAAGCAAAATGAGAGGAAACTGTCACTTCTAGTAGTTTCACTTCTGACAGTTCACTAGTGTTACCATTTTGGTGTATATTTTTCCAGATTTTATTTCCCCATTTTATCAGTGTATACATAGTTATCAGAAAAGAATTAAATGTTTCAAAACTTATTTTAAAACTGTATTATACAGTGAGCATCCTTCCATGTCAGCATATATGTGTACACATGTGTGTGTGTGTGTGTGTGTGTGTGTGTGTGTGTATGGGATTATGTATAGGTACAAGAGTAGACATGGTATACACGTGTTTTTAATCAACAACTTTTTTATTCAAAAAGAGCACTTAACTTAATGGGAAATAGTCTACATAAATAGGTAGGTACTTTTAAAAATTATCATTATTTACTATTAAAAATGTACAGTTGGAATGTATTCCTCTTAATTATTTAAGATAATGGCCTAGAACTCTTCTGACAGCACTAGAGAAGCCTTCCAGCACAGCCAGTAGCTGGCTCCATAATGGCTTGAGGTACTGCCTCGGGCCAGGCCAGGCCAGGGCAGGGCTTCTCCTTGGACCAGGCTCTGGCCCCCGAGCAGGCCCTTCCTCTGTCTCTGGAGAGCTCTGGAGCTCGGGGCGTGGACCTGGAGCAGGAGAAAGAGACAGATTGACTCACACACCTGGCTTTCCTGTGACTTTGCGCAGACAGGAAAGATGCCACCGCCTTAAGGGAACTCCAGCCCGTGAGCCTGCCCTCCCCAGATGATCTGCCCCGATGACCAGTGCCCCTCACCTTGTGGAGTTGCCTCGGTGGGCTCAAGATGCTGCAGCTCCAACCATAGATTTTGGGCGTGGCCCACCAGGTGTGAGGCAGGGGAGTTGACGGGCACCAAGGCCTGCTCTGCCTCGAAACAGGCGAAAGGGAGGGGCTGCCCCAAACCCTGGACCTGGTCCAGCCAGGTCCCCACCATCGCAGCAAAGGCCCTGGGGAGAGGCAGGTGGGCAGCAGAGTCTGAGTCCTGGTCTTTCCTTCCACTCTGCCCTCCCATGGCACACTGGCTTAGATCGGAGCCTCTGTGCAGGCCCCCCTTGCCCACCCTGGGCTCAGCCCCATGCCACCCCCGGCCCCTGTGGGGCTGTCCTGGTTGTAGCAGGTGTGGGATCCAGCAGGTTCAACACGGAGTCTGGGTGAGACTCTTCTTCCCACTGGCAGCTCTCCTGAAGGTCCAGTACACTGCCCAGCCCCACCCTCCAGACCCTGGGCATCGGGGCTGAGGACTGAGACAGACTTGTGAGCAGCCTGCTCACCACAATTCTGTTCTGAGCCTCACCAGGGTGGTCAGGGGAGATGGATATGGAGAGGGGCAGGCAGAGCGGGGTGGGTCTGTGGGGGGGAGGGGACTCTGAGGGACAACTCAGCCCAGCGTCCCCTCTGGGTCTACAAGGCCCGGGACCCCACCCACTGTCGTCTTTGACTCCTGTCCTCCTGGAATAGAAGACTCCAGAGCTCAGGCCTTTCTTGGGAATCAGATGATGTATAAGATTAGGGTTCTGCCCTCCCCCACCCCCCACCAACACAGTACCCACTATGCTGACTCTGGGGGCCCTACTTCTGGACCCGGAGACCACTCACTTTATGACTTGGGCTTGCGGTGTGTCACCCCGGTCATTGTAAGCAGGTGTGCCTCCAGATGGAAAAAACACTCTGATGGCATGAGCCCTGATGGATGGTGGACACGACCTGCGAATGGTGGACAGCGTGACTGCTGGACCCATTGCCCAGAACTGAGGCCCAGGGATTGTGTCTGCTTCATTCGTTGAGTCAGGCTAAGTGTCTCCAAAAGTGCATGCGCATTGTCGAGTAAAGAAACTCCAACGAGAAGCATGCCATACATCTGAGTGGGCCTGGGCCCCTGCTCTCCCCAGAAATCCCCAGTGTGGCTACACCAAGGACCAGGACCGGCTAGGTGAAATCTCACACTGCTTAACAGGTTGCTTTCCATGTGCTTTTCCACCCTCCGATGCCACAGGCCGCTGATGGGTGTGTCAGAGTTCTTTCCGTGGGACAGAGTGAAAGAATTGCCACCAACAACCGCCGCACGTCCAGCTACCCTGTCTGCAGAGCCAGGGAGCAGGTGAGACCTGCCATGGCTTGACCCCACAGCAGTGCTATGAGGTTGACCCCCCAGCAGCCCACTTTTCAGAGGAGCATCCTGAGACTCGGGAAGATGTGGTGACGTTTCAAGCCTCACAGCTAGCAGTGGGCAGAGTCACGAGTGTGTGCTCACCTAGTTAGAAGCTCGTCCAGGAACCGTTGGGCTCTGGAGAAGGCCAGCGTGGAGACGTGGGGGACGATTCCCCCCGGGAAAGCTGGTCCCATGGCCATGGCCACCTTCTCCGAGGTGCCTTCCTGGAGGGCCTGCATCCTGCAGGACTCATGCAGGTTACCAGTTCGCTCAGCTGCACACTGGGTGGGAGAAGGAAGGACATCCATGTCAGCGGCATGACCGTGAATCCCACAAGGATGGAGGTTTGGAGCTCACTCGGGAGGTCCCAGCCCCACTGGCACGTGTGCAAGAGGCGGGACAGGAGTGCCCCGGCTGGACGAGGATCTAGGTCTTCAAAGTGCCACTGAATTTCCGTGCATGTTCATACAATTGCCACCTTCTCGGCATGTTTTTTTCTTCCCCCCTTCCCTTTAGCTGAGGATCAACAAACCTCCTAGTAGTAATAGTCCAAATGCAGAGCCCGGGCCCTGTGAGTCCTCAAGAAACGTCCTCGTTATACAGATGAGAACACAGAGGCTTGCTTAGGAAATATCAGATGTCTGCTCAAGGGCATGCAGGTCAGAACTGGGTACTGTCCTGCATGACATTCCCTCTCAGGTACCCGAGACTTACCTGATGCTGACATGGGTGGAAAGGGTGTGGGAACATTTCCCCTCCCCAGCGTGGGAACAGTGTACAGGGTAGACATGGCCTACGAAAGCCTTTGACTTCAAAAGAGAAAGTTATGTTTTATCCTTTTACATTCAAGGGCATTTTCAGACCCTCATTATGGAGATCACAGGTTCCGCAAGGTGGCAAATGCCTGGAGACTGCAGATGGGAGAAAGGCGATCACGGGGCAGGAATCAGACCAGAGGACTCGGGGAGGAGGAGCTAATCCATGTGGTGGGTGAAAAGTGACAGGTGCCTCAGTGTCCCCGTGAGGCCATGGCCAGGAAATGAACACTGTGTTTGAGTTGGACAACTTGACGTCGGCCACGTGAAAATTTCAATGAGTGAGATTTCCCGGGCCAGGCTGGGAGCAAGGCAGCAGCCATCATCAGAAACTGCTGTTGGCAAGGTCCCTGCCACAGCCCTTTGGGTTTGGAACCTGCCTGCAGCCCTTACAATTTTACATGTGCTCGTCCTTCCACCAGCAGTGGGCGTCCATCTCTAGCTGGGGACATTACATGTACTGTGGTCTGAATTGTGTACCCCTAATCCCATGACTTTGCAAGCCCTAGAACTTTATGATGTGTCTGCATTTGAGTTTTAGTCTTCAAGCAAGTCATTCAGGTGACGTGATTTCAGTGATGTGGGTCTTCATCTAATCTGACCAGTGTCCTTAGAAGAGGAGGGGAGGACACGTGGCAGTGCAGAGGGGAGTCCATGTGACACACAGAGAGAAGACAGCCATCTACAAGCTGAGGAGCGACCCCCTCAGGAGATACCAGCCCCGCTGACAGCACCATCTCTCACTTGTAGCCTCCGGAATTGTGAGAAAATGAATGTCTGCTGTTAACACCACCCAGTGTGGTCCTAGGTTATGGCAGCCCAAGCAAGCAACCTAACAGTCCATTCCGACACACATCAGTGTTCCGGGCAGCACTGCTGACATGGCAGCTGAACTGCATTAGGCCCATGTCCAACAGCACTGAAAGGGTGCATCGCTGGTCAAACGACCTCCCCGATTGGACCATGTCTGCAAGGACAGTGGAGCTGAGTGCTCCAGAGGATACGTGGCAAGTGTAGTTTTTAGCAACACAAACAGCGAAATGCCCAAGTGCTCATGGTCCACTGTGAAGTCAAACAACGTTTCTCTCTCTGATATTTCTACAAATATGTGAGGAGCGTCTCTCTACCGTCCCACGTAGCTGGAGGGAGTCGTGGGGGTCAGCATTTCTTTCTCTTGGGGCTGTGGGACACTATAGAGAGTCCTGGGAGGGTGCCCGGGGAGTCCCCAGATGTGAGTGTGGGTTCTGGGCACTGCCAGGTTGTGTTGGGGTTGTGGGTGTAGAGACCCTCAAGGCCAGCTCTCACCTCAGACAGGCACTGGTCTGTGTCGTCAGCCTGGTGCACCTGCACCCTGACCCCGTAGGTGGTGTAGTCGGGTCCATGGGCCAGCACCTCAATGATGTCCTCCTTGGAGCTCTGCAAAGACAGAGTGGGTACTGAGCCAGGAAGCATCAGGAACCTTCCACCCAATCTGTGGTCCTGTGTCATGGCAGACCTAGTCTATGAGGACACGGGGAGGATGTTCCTGGCAGCCCTGCTGAGCTAGCAAGAATTGATTTGTGTCAAGGTGTAGCCACAGTGAAAGCCTGAATCACTGATGAAAACTCTGTCCTTCGTTGGGATGATATGGAGTTGGGTAAGGCCACAGCTCCTGACCTGGCCGCTCTGCAATGGTTTGTCATCCTCTGTGAGGTGATAGGTTGCAGAGAAAAGTAACAAAGGCCTCCTGATCACCACCCACTCTCTCTGAGGAACAGTTCCTGTGTGTTAAGCCTCCCTCCACCAGCCAGAGGTCAATCCCGACACACTGCCACCCAGAGGCAGAGCCAGAAGAGCGACCACAGCTGTGAACAGCACCCATCAGAGGACCTACTACAAACGGAGGAGCAGCTGCTACCACAACCACCCAAGGAGCAACCACAGCCCGAGGAGCCACTGCCACCGAAGGAGCAGCCACTGAACGACTCAATATCTATATATGTCCATGAGATCAAACATGGGTAGACAAAGAAACCCCCAAAGGAAAAAAAAGGAGGACTTGCCCGAAAAGCAGCTACGTGATACAGAGGCATGCAACATGACAGAATAAGAATTCAGAATAAGGGTCCTAGAGTGCATAAACCAGATGGAGGGAAAAATCAACAACATATACAAGAAGCAAGAAGAAACAGATGAAAAAATCAACAACCTTAGTAAGACCCAAGAAGAAATGAAAAGCGATATAGCTGCAATAAAAAAACACCATTGAAAGTATCAACAGTAAACTAGGAGAAGCGGAGGACTAAATTAGTGAATTAGAAGACAAGGAAGCAAACCACACCCAAACTGTACTTCAAATGGAGAAAAAAATTAAAAGACAGGAGGAGAGTCTAAGGGAGCATTGGGACAACATGAAACGAAAGAACATACGAATAATAGGGGTGCCAGAACAACAGAAAGAGGAACAAGGATTAGAAAACCTATTCGAAGAAATAATATCAGAAAACTTCCCTGAGGTGGGGAAGAAAAAAGTCACACAAGCACAGAGAGTCCCAAACAAGGTGAACCTGAAAAGACCCACACCAAGACACATCATAATTACCATGGCAAATGTTCAGGACAAAGAGAGAATCTTACAGGCTGCAAGAGAGAGACGGAAAGTTACATACAAGGGATCTCCCATTAGATTATCAAATGATTTCTCAACAGAAACACATCAGGCCAGAAAAGAATGGATGGAAATTTACAAAGTGATACAAAGCAAAGGACTGAATCTTAGAATACTCTATCCAGCCAGGCTATCATTCAAAATTGAAGGGGAAATAAGAAGCTTCACAGACAAAAAAGGCTAAGGGAGTTTATCACCACCAAGCCAGCAATACAAGAAATGCAAAATGGACTGGTGTAAAAAGAAGAAATAACAAGCTCAGAAAGAAAACAGCCACACACAAAAAAGAAATGGCTACAAACAAGTACCTTTCAATAATAACTTTAAACATAAATGGTTAATGCTCCAACCAAAAGACATTGAGTGCCTGAATGGATAAAAAATCATGACCCATACATTTGCTGTCTAAAAGAGACCCACCTCATTAGAAGGGACTCACACAGACTGAAAGTAAAGGGATGGAAAAATATCTTTCAGACAAATGGAAATGTAAAGAAAGCTGGGGTAGCAATACTTATATCAGACAAAATAAACCTCAAAGTGAAGGGCATAACAAGAGATAAGGAAGGCCACTTCATAATATTAAAGGGATCAATACAACAAGAAGATATAACTCTGGTAAACATATATGCACCCAATGCAGGAACACCCAAATACATTAAAAAAAACTGGAAGATATCAAAGGAGAGATCGACAACAATACAATCATAGTAGGGGACTTTAATACACCACTGACATCACTGGATAAATCCTCTACACAAACAATCAGCAAAGAAACAGCAATCCTAAATGACTCACTAGATCAGATGGTCTTAATTGACATCTTCAGAACACTTCACCCCAAGGCCATGGAATATACATTCCACTCAGATGCTCATGGGACAGATTCAAAAATAGACCACTTATTGGGCCACAAGCAAAGTCTCCCCAAATTCAAGAAGATTGAAATCATACCAAGCATCTTCTCAGACCACAAGGGTATAATATTATAAATAAACTATAATAAAAACAACCCAAAGTACTCAAACACTTGGAAGCTGAATAGCATGTTATTAAATATTGATTGGGTTAACAATGAGATCAAAGAAGAAATTAAAAACATCCTGGAAACTAATGACAATGAAAAAAAACAATGCAAAACCTATGGGATACAATGAAAGTAGTCCTGAGAGGGAAGTTTATAGCTCTACAGGCCTATCTCAAAAAAAAACAAGAAAAAATGGTAGTAAATCATCTAACTCTACCACTCAAAGAATTAGAAAGAGAGCAACAAGAAAACCCCAGAGTGAGCAGAAGGAAGGAGATATTAAATATTAGAGCAGAAATAAATGACATAGAGACCAAAACAACAATACAGAAAATCAATGAAACTAAGAGCTGGTTCTTTGAAAGGATAAACAAGATTGACAAACCTCTAGCCAGAATCACCAAGAAGCAAAGAGAGAGGACCCAAATAAACAAAATCAGAAACGATAGAGGGGAAATAACAACAGACCCCACAGAAATACAAATGATTGTTAAAAAATACTATGGACAGCTCTACTCCAACAAAATAGACAACCTGGGGGAAAGGACAAATTCCTAGAAAAATACATTCCAAAACTCAATCAGGAAGAATCTTAAAATCTCAATAGGCCAATAACAATGGAAGAAATTGAAGCAGTCATCAAAAAGCTTCCAGCAAACAAAAGCCCAGGACCAGACGGCTTCACAGGGGAGTTCTACCAAACATTCAAGGAAGAACTAAAACCTATCCTCCTCAGACTACTACAAAAAATTCAAGAGGAAGGAATACTTCCAAGCTCATTCTATGAAGCCAGCATCACCCTAATACAAAAACCAGGTAAAGACAACACAATGAAAGAGAATTACAGGCCAATATCCCTCATGAACATAGATGCCAAAATCCTCAACAAAATCTTAGCAAATCGGATCCAACAGTACATCAGAAAGATCATACAACATGACCAAGTAGGATTCATCCCAGGGATTCAAGGATGGTACAATATCACCAAATCAATAAACGTGATACATCACATAAACAAATTGAAAGAAAAAAAACACATGGTCATATCAATTGATGCAGAAAAAGCATTTGACAAAATCCAACACCCGTTTTTGATAACTCTCAGCAAGGCGGGAGTAGAAGGATCATACCTCAGCATAATAAAAGCCATATATGACAGGCCCACAGCCAACATCATACTCAATGGACAAAAACTAACACCATTTCCCCTAAGAACAGGAACAAGACAGGGATGCCCACTCTCACCACTCCTGTTCAACATAGTACTGGAACTATTAGCCATTGCAATTAGACAAGAAGAAGAAGAAATAAAAGGCATCCAAATTGGAAAAGAGGGAGTAAAACTGTCCTTATTTGCAGACAACATGATTTTATACATACAAAACCCTAGAGACTCCATCAAAAAACTACTAGACTTAATACATGAATTTGGCAATGTAACAGGATACAAAATTAACCCCAAGAAATCGGAGGCATTTCTATACACCAATAGTGAACTTTCAGAAAGAGAGATTATAAAAACAATCCCATTTACCATCACACCAAAAAAATTAAGCTACCTAGGAATAAACTTAACTAAAGAGGTAAAAGACCTCTACTCAGAAAACTACATGATGTTGAAAAAAGAGATAGAGGAAGACATAAAGAGATGGAAGAACATCCCGTGTTCATGGATTGGTAGAATCAACATCATTAAAATGTCCATACTACCTAAAGCAATCTATAAATTCAACGCACTTCCCATTAAAATACCAACGGCATACTTCACAGATCTAGAATGAACTCTCCAAAAACTCATCTGGAATAAAAAAAGACCCCAAATAGCTGCAGCAATCCTGAGAAAGAACAAAGTAGGTTGGATCTCAATACCAGATATCAAGCTGTATTACAAAGCCAATGTTCTCAAAACTGCCTGATACTGGCACAGGAACAGACATATAGATCAATGGAATAGAATAGAGAGCCCAGAAATTGGCCCTAACCAATATGCTCAATTAATATTTGACAAAGGAGGCAAGAACATACAGTGGAGCCAAGATAGTCTCTTCAATAAATGGTGTTGGGAAAATTGGACAGATATATGCAAGAAAATGAAACTAGACCACCAACTTACACCATACACAAAAATAAACTCAAAATGGATAAAGGACTTAAATGTATGACAGGAAACCATAAAAATTCTAGAAGAATCCAAAGGCAACAAAATCTCAGACATATGCCGAAGCAATTTCTTCACTGATACAGCTCCGAGGGCACTTGAAACTAAAGAGAAAATGACCAAATGGGACTTCATCAAAATAAAAAGCTTCTGCACAGCAAAAGAAACCATCAACAAAACAACAAGAAAACCCACTGGGTGGGAAAACATATTTGCCAATGTCATATCTGATAAGGGCCTAATCTCCAAAATTTATAGGGAACTCATACAACTTAACAAAAGGAAGATAAACAATCCAATCAAAAAATGGGCAAAGGACCTAAATAGACACCTTTCAAAAGAGGACATTCAGAAAGCCAAGAGACATATGAAAACATGCTCAAAGTCCCTAATCATCCAAGAGATGCAAATCAAAACAACAATGAGGTACCATCTCATACTTGTCAGAATGGCTATCATCAACAAATCAACAAACGACAAGTGCTGGAGAGGATGTGGAGAAAAAGGAACACTCGTACACTGCTGGTGGGAATGCAGACTGGTGCAGCCACTATGGAAGACAGTATGGAGTTTCCTCAAAAGACAAAAAATGGAACTCCCATTTGACCCTGTGATCCCACTTCTAGGAATATATCCCAAGAAACCAGAAACACCAAGCAGAAAGGATATATGCACCCATATGTTCATAGCAGCACAATGCACCATAGCTAAGATCTGGAAACAGCCTAAGTGCCCATCAGTAGATGAATGGATTAGAAAACTGTGGTACATCTACGCGATGGAATACTATGCTGCTGTAAAAAAGAAGGAACTCTTACCATTTGCAACGGCATGGATGGAACTGGAGAGCATTATGCTAAGTGAAATAAGCCAGTCAATGAAGGAAAAATACCACATGATCTCACTCATTCATGGATAATAGAGACCTTTATAAACTTCTGAACAATAATAGATACAGAGGCAGAGCTGCCTCACAGATTGTCAAACTGCAGCGGGAAGGCCGAGGAGGGAGGCGGGTAAGAGATCAACTGAAGGACTTGTATGCATGCATATAAGCATAACCAATGGACATAAGACACTGGGGGGTAGGGGAGGCCCGGGTATTGTCAAGGGCGGGGGGGGGGAAAGGACACATATGTAATACCCTTTGTAATACTTTAAGCAATAAAAGAAATTGAGATATAATTGACATGTAACATTGTATTAGTTTTGGATATACAACTTAATGATTTGATATTACATGTTTTGCAACGATCACCACAGTAAGTCTAGTTAATATCCATTACCACACAGTTAAAATTTTTTTCTTGTGGAAAATACCATAATAATTAAATCATCAATTTATTCATTCACTAATTCACCCCATGGGCTCTGCATCCAGTTGATCCATATTCAGTGATGCCTGACATATGCTACATTGTAGGGCACAGCAGGGAACAAAACAGAGCCAGACGCCGCCTTCAAGGTCTACAAGGTAGAACAGGTATTAAACTAGTAAAGCATATGAACAGTTTGTGACGACTCCACAGAATAAAAACAGGGGATCCTGTGTGAAAATGCTAGGGTGCCTATGAAGCTGCTTGGACCCTGTGACCAGGAAAGTCACTCTGAGAAGAACACACATAAACTGGGACCCAAAGGTTGAGATGTAACCAAGAGTTGGCCAAGAGCTGAGAGGAGCATGACCCACTCCTCAGGGGGAGGCTGGCTGTAAGGAGCATCTGTTTGAAGTACACAAGGGATCAGAAGAAGGTCAGTGTGTCTGGAGCCCCCTGAGCAAGGGAAGGTGGAGTGAGATGAGGTCAGAGAGAGGGCAGAATCCTGCAGAGCTATGTGTGGAAGGGAGGAGTTTGGCTCTGGTTGTGAAGGACACAGAAAAGGGTGTCACTCACAGAGGACTGCCAGGATGGAAGTTATGTTATGAGGCAGGTGCCAGTGACACAGCCCCCAACTCTGAGGGCCCCAGTCAAGTGGTGGGGACATCTGAGCAAGTCACTGTGGTGTGGTGCTGACAGAGGTCTAGTTCTGTGGGGCCAGGAAGGTCCTCCCGGGATGAGAGAGGCACGAAGCCCTTGGCGTCAGTCACTGAATGGCGCTTGAGTCACTTAAAAATACAACCAGGTCTCTGCTGATTTGTGTTAAAATCCCATCGAATGAATGTAAGAGCTTAAATAACTTCAGTAACATGAATGGCATTGCTATTTTTAAATGCTATATTAAGTTTTATTTTGAAGACATCAAATAAATTTAAAATTTGATATAATTAAATAATCCCATTCGGGTGTTTAAACATCCACCTTGAGTGGCTTTTATGCATGAGTTTTTCTTGATATCTAAAGAATTCTAATTTCTTTTTTAAGTTATATTTGAACATAAGATAGTGCCTCTTCAGGTTTATCTTTAAAAGGGGCTCGAATGGGGAGTTTACAGGTTACATTTACTTATTACCTAAAGAATATTCCAAGTCTATAGGAGCTGGCCTCTGTGAAGTCATAGTCCCATCCTGCCCATCGGTGCCTTCTCTGGGGTCTTCTAGCATTTAGTGTTTACAGCCTAACCTGTTGAGCTCACCTGCACCCATGATTTAACTAGCCCCCACTAACCTGCTCTCCCCCCAGTTTCTTTTTTTGGCTTTTGTTCCCCAATGTTTAAATCTTTCTCATCCAGTGTCCATGTGGCTGGTCATACCTGCTAGTTGTCCGTCACAGCTGTGTTCCTCCAGGTCTAGGTCTCAATTCCTGACTGGACCGTTGACATTCATCCAAGCCATCCTACTTTCTCCCTCCTCCTCCTCCTCCAGTCTCAGCCTGCAGTTCAGAATGAGTGCTGTTAGATATGCATCCTTGTGCAGCGTTATGGACAGAGATGCGTTTGAACACTTCTAACAGTGCTGTTTTGCCAGGGAACCAGATGGCTGCTGGTCAAAGCACACCACCTTGTAGGAGACGAGGGGGTGTACTTACAGGGGAGGTTTGAGTGCTGTGGCAGATTGCTCTGTGCTTCATTCACCAGTCCGTGCTGTTGTGCATCAATACTGTACACTCAGACAGGTTTGCAAAGATTATGCCCTGTGGTAGTGTACACACTATCATATGTATATCTATGTGTTAACTTTTAATATGTTTTTGTTAACTTCAGAGAGAAAGGGAGAGGGAGAGAGAGAGATAGAGACATCAATGATGAGAAAGAATAACTGATAGGTTGCCTCCTGCATGCCCCCTATTGGGAATTGAGCCAGAAACGCTGGGGTTGTGCCCTGACTGGAATTGAACTGTGACCTCCTGGTTTAGAGTTGAATGTTCAACCACTGAGCGACACTGGCCCGACTTATGCATTAATTTTTAAAGTACTGACTCTTTCAACATAAACATCTAATTTTGTTGAAAAGAAGGATCCCTGAGAGTAACTTGCCAGCATGATTGTCAAGTGTGTGCTCGCAAGGTTCATTTTCCTGTGCTGGAACCTCCCCAGTCACAAAGCTGACTGGCAGCCATATCTGACTTTCCGTCAGCGTGGCTCTCACTGTTTTCTCCACCCTGGTTGTTCCTTGAGACAACACTCCATCCAATTGGCAGCCCTATGCAAGCTGTTTGTAGCCAATATTCCATATGAGTGGCCTATCTTGGCTCAGGCTTTAGACTTTACTAAAATCTCAAACAAGCAGCAGCTGGCATCGAACCTATCAATAAAAGGCCCAAGACTCTGCACTAGCACCAGCCTGTTTTGCTTCACAGCTGGGTCTTGCCTGGGCACTTCCTAGCCCGAAACAAATAGCAGCCATCTGCAGATCTCTCTGTAGCTCCTGCTAGGTGGCCCCAGGCAGTGGCTGACTTTACACCTCCTGGAGGCCCCAAAGCCAATGAATCTGGGGGACAGCTTCATTTTTGAATATGTCCCATGAGCACCTGAGAGGAATGTATATTCCATGGCTTTGGGGTGAAGTGTTCTGAAGATGTCAATTAAGTCCATCTGATCTAGTGAGTCATTAAGGATTGCTGTTTCTTTGCTGATTGTTTGTCTAGCGGACTTATCCAGTGATGTCAGTGGTGTATTAAAGTCCCCTACTATGATTATATTGTTGTCGATCTTGTTTTTATTGTAGTTTATTTCTAAGATTATGCCATCGTGGTCTGAGAAGAAGCTTTTTATGATTTCAATCTTCTTAAATTTGTGGAGACTTTGCTTGTGACCCAATATGTGGTCTATTTTTGAATATGTCCCATGAGCACCTGAGAGGAATGTATATTCCATGGCTTTGGGGTGAAGTGTTCTGAAGATGTCAATTAAGTCCATCTGATCTAGTGAGTCATTTAGGATTGCTGTTTCTTTGCTGATTGTTTGTCTAGCGGACTTATCCAGTGATGTCAGTGGTGTATTAAAGTCCCCTACTATGATTATATTGTTGTCGATCTCTTCTTTGATATCTTCCAGGAGATTTTTTATGAATTTGGGTTCTCCTGCATTGGGTGCATATATGTTTACCAGGGTTATATCTTCTTGTTGTATTGATCCCTTTAGTATTATGAAGTGGCCTTCCTTATCTCTTGTTATGCCCTTCACTTTGAGATGTATTTTGTCCGATATAAGTATTGCTACCCCAGCTTTCTTTTCCTTTCCATTTGCGTGAAAGATATTTTTCCATCCCTTCACTTTCAGTCTGTGTGAGTCCCTTCTAATGAGGTGGGTCTCTTGTAGACAGCAGATGTATGGGTCATGTTTTTTTTATCCATTCAGCCACTCGATGTCTTTTGGTTGGAGCATTAAGTCCATTTACATTTAAAGTTATTATTGAAAGGTACTTGTTTGTAGCCATTTATTTTTGTGTGTGGCTGTTTTCTTTCTGAGCTTCTTATTTTTTCTTTTTACACCAGTCCCTTTAGCATTTCTTGCATGGCTGGCTTGGTGGTGATAAACTCCCTTAGCCTTTTTTTGTCTGTGAAGCTTCTTATTTCCCCTTCAATTTTGAATGATAGCCTTGCTGGATAGAGTATTCTTGGATTCAGTCCTTTGCTTTGCATCACTTTGTAGATTTCCGTCCATTCTTTTCTGGCCTGATGTGTTTCTGTTGAGAAATCATTTGATAATCTAATGGGAGATCCCTTGTATGTTACTTTCCGTCTCTCTCTTGCAGCCTGTAAGATTCTGTCTTTGTCCTGAACATTTCCATGGTAATTATGATGTGTCTTGGTGTGGGTCTTTTCGGGTTCACCTTGTTTGGGACTCTCTGGGCTTGTGTGACTTTTTTCTTCCCCTCCTCAGGGAAGTTTTTTGATATTATTTCTTCGAATAGGTTTTCTAATCCATGTTCATCTTTCTGTTGTTCTGGCACCCCTATTATTTGTATGTTGTTTCATTTCATGTTGTCCCAAAGCTCCCTTAGGCTCCCCTCCTGTCTTTTAATTTTTTTCTCCATTTTCAGTACAGTTTGAGTGTGTTTTGCTTCCTTGTCTTTTGATTCACTAATTCTGTCGTCCGCTTCTCCCAGTCTACTGTTGATACTTTCAATGGTGTTTTGTATTGCAGCTATGTCGCCCTTAATTTCTTCTTGGGACTTACTTAAGTTGTTGATTTTTTCATCTGTTTCTTCTAGCTTCTTGCATAAGTAGTTGATTTTTCCATCTGTTTATTCTTGCTTCTTGCACATCTGGTGCTTGTACTCTAGGACCCTTATTCTGAATTCTTTTTCCGTCATGTTGCATATCTCTGTCTCACTTAGCTGCTTTTCTGGCAAGTCCTCCTTTTCTTTCCTTTGGGGTTTCTTTGTCTACCCATGTTTGATCTCACTGACATATCTAGTTGCTGAGTCGTTCAGTGGCTGCTCCCTGGGTGGCAGTGGCTGCTTCCTGGGTGGCAGTGGCTCCTTGGGCTATGGTTGCTCCTTGGGCAGTTGTGGTAGCAGCGGGTCCTCCGTTGATAGCAGGGCCTCTGGTGAGTGCTGTTCACAGCTGTGGTGGCTCTTCTGGCTCGTGGAGGAAGGCTTCACACACAGCAACTGTTCCCCAGACAGAGTGTGTGGTGACCAGGAGGCCGCTGTTGCTTGAATCTGCTGCGTTGATTTAAAGGCACAAAATACAACACAACAAGGCACAACGTACCAGGCACTGAACACAAATGTATTTACGATATTACTAACCCCAAATAAAGGTGGCCACCCGAGCTAAGAGAGTTAGGAGATAAGGAGGAAAGAAGAGAAAAAGGTAGAAGAGAAAAAATAAAGAAAGAAAAAAAGAGAAAAATGGAGTGCAAAAATGACATTGGAAAAAGGGAGGGGAAAAAAGAGGAGGAAAAAAAGTAAGAGAGAAAAGAGAATGAAGTATAAAAGGGGAAGAGACTATTTATATGAGGAGAAACCTCCTATAGGTCCACCACTAATACCAACAAATTACAGCAACAGATTCCTGGAGATGAATACAAACTACAAACAACCAATAATATCAAGCGATGCAAGGGAAAACAGAAGCACAGAAATAACCAGGGGGGGAGGGGAGGGGCAGGAAAATAAAAAGAATAAGCAGACTAACCTCACAAACAATCCTAAAAAAACCCCAATATACTCGTCAATCAAGCAAACAACAATAAAACAATAGAGAGAGAAAAGAAGAAGAAGAGAAAAATTTGGATAATGAAGGAAGATAAGGGAAAGGTGTATAAGGATTTAGAGCAGGGGATTGGACGTAGGATATATAAGTAGGGTGAAATTTTGACAGGGGGTAAAAAGAATAGGGAAAATCTAAAGCTGGAGTAGGGTAAGAGAAACAGGACAACAAAAGGGAAAAAGTGGGGAAGAGGGTTTAGCACAGAGGCAAATTGAGGTAGAGAAAAATGTTGCTAAAGGAACGATGAAAATAGAATGGAGAACATTAGTCCCAAAATAAAATAAAGACAAAATAAAATGACACTTTAAAAAATGGTAAAATGGTAGCGGTAATAATACTAGTTAAAAATAAAAATGTAGTAGTTAAAAGGGTAAAATCAGGTGATGGGGAAAAAAAAGAAAAGAAAAAATGTTTTCTTAGTTAAAAGGTGAAAAAGTAATTTAAAAAAATAAAAATAAAAATGTGCAGTAATGCAGGTGCTTCAGATCTGCTACTCTTCTTTTTGGCACGCCCAGAATTCAGGAGAATGTTGAATTTCCCTCTGATACACTGTTCCTCCGTGTTGTAAGCCACAGTCCTGATTTTAAGGCAGGCCGTATTGGTTCCCCTTACTGCCTTATCTGTATTTACAGAAGAGTCAGTTCGTGGCTCTGCCTCTGGGTGGCAGTGTGTCTGGATTGACCTCCGAGGCTATAAGTTCTCTCTGACCAGGAGTTCTCTATTGTACCTGAATCAGCTCCGCCCAGAGCTGGTTCCCCAGGCGCCACTCCCACTGTGTTTCCCAGGCTCCCCAAAAACAATCTTCCCCTACAAGCTCTGCTAGCGACCCCAACTGGGCAATCACATGCACTGGGATCAACAATCAAACTCACAGATTTAAGACGAAGTGTGTAAACAAGAGCCTGGGAAGCTGTGGGAACTCGCAGGGCTCCACCTTCCAGAACTGCACGGAGTCTCTGTGTGCGCTCTGGCCCAGGCACCAAGTAGCCGCTACCTAGGAGAATCTGAGGTTGCCTCTTTGCATCCAGCCCAACTATGGCCTTATTTATAGTGTTACCTTCTGCCAGCAGCCCTGCGGGAGCCCTCCCCACTTTCGGGTCACGCTGGCCTCTATGGGCGCGGATTTGGGGGGCGCGCATTCCTCGCTCCAACCTGAATTGCAGACCGCACATTTGGGGGAAGTCTAACCTTTCCCTGGAGGGAAGCAGGTCTCCTCTGAGTTCAAGTAGTTGCGCTGCTTGAGAGCCGTTGCCTCTGGGTTAGTAGCCGATCTCTGGGTGCGGATAACAGCTACTCAAGATGGCGCGGTCTCCCCTCGCTGCTGAGCTGGCGCCCAGGGAGAGGTTTCAGCCTCAATCCCTAACCATCCCCATTTCCTAGGAGTTCTCTGTCTTTCCTGGCTGCAGACTGTCTCTCAGCTGAATCTCCTCTGCTTGTTCGGGCTGTTTGTTACCCGTTTCAGCTGCTCAACCTTATCTGCTCCGGGACAAGGCACCGACACGTCCGTCTAAGCCTCCGCCATTTTTTTCTCCATATAATAATTTTTACGTAATTTGCATGAAAAGGATCTGTATCTTGAGCAAAGCACCAGTGGTAACTCTATATAAAACCAAAATCATTCATTTTCTGTTGCATGGGACCTGCTCTTTTAGCACTCAGCTGAGCCACAGTGCAGTGCAGACGTGTCACTGAATGAATGCGCAGACTGTCCACTGCTCCTGTGTGAGTCGCACTTGATGATTTTGGACAGTGCTGGCATTATTGATTTTTGTTAGAAAAATACATGGGACATATAGTTGGCTGTGTCACCTTACGTTGATATTTGCTTTCTAAGAGGGCATTAAAAGGGAATCTTTCCTATTTTTTATTTCCAATTGAGCTTTTAACTTTGTAGATATACTGGAGACTTTGTTGATTATCTCTCCCACAGATATAATCACTGTAACACTCCTTGGAGAAAGAAAATCCAAGATAGTCTCTGTTTTCCTAAGCCCTCTAAAGCAGCAGTTGCCAACCGGTGGCCCGCAGACCACTAGTAGTCTGTGAGGTCCGAAAGATTGGCGACCGCTGCTCTAAAGAGCTCAATTTTTTCGGTCCCACTTTCTTTGTATTTGCAAAATGAAGTCTAGGAAGAGGCTTTCTAAGTAATTATGTTGTAAAATCTACGTCACATATTTTTATTTCATGAATGAAAGGGTACACACCTGTCCAGTTCTTCATCTTTTTTAAAAAATATATATTTTATGGATATTACAAAGAGGAAGGGAAAGGGACAGAGAGTTAGAAACATCGATGAGAGAAAAACATCAACCAGCTGCCTCCTCACGTCCCCTACTGGGGATCGAGCCTGTGTCCAAGGTACATGACCTTGACTGGAATCAAACCTGGGAGGGATCCTTCACTCTACAGGCTAACTTTTTATCCACTGAGCCAAACCAGTTTTGGCTGTCCAGTTGTTAACACTTTTGCTTTTTAATAACTTTCTCCAAGTAAGGGATTCTGACTATTTTTTGTTTCTCACCTTCCCTCTTCCTCATTCCCTTGCAAAATCCCACATGTACTTTCCACATATCTTAAGTGTAGAGATGTTTGCTAATGACTCATTATATGTTTAAAGACTATTATTCAACTTTTCACAACTAGGAATCTGATTGTAGAGCTATATATATTGATTTCCATTCCAACAGCAGAACATTCTGAGGGTCTGATTCAGATGGCAGTAAAACTGCTTGTTATAAATAAAATAACTGAATTGTTGGTTTAGTTCGAGTCAAGGTATTCTCTGAAACTATTGGGAATTTTGATAGGAATTTATAACTACTACAATTTGAAAATTACTTTCTAAGTTTTCTAAGATCTAATAGAACCAATTTTCTTTTCATCCTAACCTGAGGATATGCTTATTGATTTTAGAGAGGGGCAGGGGGAGAGGAGAGAGAGAGAGAGAGAGAGAGAGAGAGAGAGAGAGAGAGAGGAGAGAATGAGAATGAATCATCATTTAGGTAAGAGAGAAACATTGATTGGTTGCCTCCCATATGCAGCCTGACTGGGGATTGAACCCACAACCTAGGTATATGGCCTGACTGGAATCAAACCCACAACGTTTCAGTGTGTGGAATGATGCTCCAGCCAACATTGAGCCACAGCAGCCAGGGCATGGAACCGGGTTTCAGGAAAGAAAACCTTATATTCCTCCTAGAATTTCTGCATACCTGAGGTCCAAAGTTCAGCTAAGTCATTGAGAGTAGATGGGACACCTTGAGGCCTTTGAATTGATTGAATGAGCGATAATGTGTGCAACGTGCTCATCACTGTGCCTGGCTTGCACGCACTCTTGTGGTTCCAGTCTGCCTGACCCTGTTTTCTATGTCACTGTTATGTGTTTTCTTTAAAACAGTTCTAGTCCCATAAATTTTGCCGCATTTCTCTGAAACCTTGGCCCTGGAATTTGGAAGCAGAGAGTTTAAAATTTTAGCATCCAGTTAATATCTCATTGGCATAAGCTCATATAGTCAACCGTTATTCAAATCCTGATTTGCATAATCATAAAAGAAGTAATTTTCAATATATCAAGAATCTCTAAGTTATGTGTAATTTGCTGTGTTCTCAGTTCAGGTAACTACATTTATAAATTTGTTTCCCATTTAGATCACATTTTGTTTTGCATTATTTTAAATCTCATCATGCTTCCCACAAATGAAGGCTATTAGATTTTTGGAATGTATTATAAGAGGAATTGATTTAGGTGATTATGAAAAAATAACACCGGTAGGTGGGCTTTTTTTCATTTTTGTTCTTTTACTTTAAGGAATTTGTAATATTTATTGGAGCTGGATAGTTACTAAAAATGCTAATTGATACTTTCTCCCCCCTCTATCATAAGTCCAAAGATTTCATTTACTTTAAAAAATTAAATTTATTTTAAATCAAAATAAATTTTTTAGTTAACCAAAATAAAACCATTACTAGTTTAGAAAATAATTAAACACTTTTAGTTCATTGATTGACAGCCTAGGTGTTTACATTTGTTCTGACATACCTGCATATCTGTTCTCTAAATGTCTTTCTTGCATGTGCTGGTTTAATGCTCCTTGCCCAGAAAGCTATGCACAGGCTCTTTTTGTTCAAATATTTCCCAAATATGCAGCTTTATTTTGTTCATTTTTCTTTCCTCTAAATGACTTACTAGTTAATATTCTATCAAATCATTTTGTAGGCAGCTGACTGGTGGGTTTAGGTGTTGTAATGTATGAACTACTAACTGGAGGGTCTCCGTTCACTGTGATGGGAAAGAGAACTCCCAAGCTGAGCTACTAGGTCAGACTTAACAAAATAAAATGAATGGTTACTTCAAAGGAACTGATCAAATTTCTGCAATTTGGCTGATGGAAAAAATAATTAAAAATGGAGATTGGCAAAATTATGTTGAAGTGGTTAATTTACATTTATAAGTACATAGGATGTAGACATAGACCTTTTATATTTCCTCATATTTCATGTGCCCAGAAAGATTTTAAATTTCATAGGGAGTGTGTCATAATTTTTGTGTATTCCAAAGCACTTAGCATTGACAGGGAGCTGCCACAGCCCCTGACACAGCTGTGTTCCCTGCTAGAGCCCTTTGGAATAAGGGGCCCAGAGCAGTTAGGAATACAGGCTCAAGAGCCGTTTAGAATTTGGGGCAAAGAGCCTTTTTCGAATGTGGAGCAAATAGCAGTTTAGAATGTGGTGCAAATAGCAGTTTAGAATGTGGGGTGAGGAGCCAATTGGAATGTGGGGCAAGTAGCCGTTGGCACTGCTTGGCACAGAGCTGGTGGGCACAGAGACGGTGGGCCCAGAGCCTGTGTGCATAGCGATGGACGGTGGACACAGCCTCAGGATGGACGTTACTGTCCGCGAGCTCATGGAGCTCTTTCTGCAGAGCCCGTTGGTGGCGGGGGTGAGTGCACCTGCCTCCCTGTCCCATTGCAGGTGCCTTGGCTCCTCTCCCGCCCGCCTGGGGTCTCCACAGACCCCACCCGCCTGGGCCCTGGCAGTCCTGGGACTCAGAGGTCTTCACAGGTTTCCAAACTGGGGGTGGGGGTCCTGGCCTGGAGGCCTGAGGGGTTTCCTACTCTGGAGCCCATGCACCAGGTGCAGGACCCCCTGGCGCTTCCAGCCCTGTACTGAGATGAGTTCACCTGCTCCTGCCAGGGGGCTAGGCTGCAGGTCCAGGCTCTAGATGGTTTGACTCAGTGGTTAGAGTGTTGGACTGCCCACCAAAGGGTCGCAGGTTTGATTCCCCGTCAAGGGCATGTCCCTGGTTTGAAGGAGGTGATGTCGGCAGTTGGAGGAGAGGCTGCCCAGTGAGGATGAGGCTGTGGGCCTACGCTCACACCCAGCAGAAAGGGGGAACCAGGTGGTCCTGTGTGGCCTGTGGGGATGAGATCCAGGCTCACTGGGAAAGTATTTCAGGTTATGAAAGGTTTCCTCAAAAAAAAAGATTGTCATGGACCCAACCTTCTGTCATAAGCGCTCTAATATTTTGCCATCTTCACGTTAGATTTTATTTGAAGAATAAGATGCTATCCTTCCTGACCCTCCCCTCCCAAGGCTTACCCTCTTTGTGTGACACATGGATGGTGCGACTGAAATCCCTGGGACAGTTGAGGGAGCTCCCACACTGGGAGGAGTGCTGTCTGGTGGGAAGTCAGTGTCCTCCTTGAGCTAGTGTGACAGCAGCAGTGGTGTGTGAGGAAAGAGCTCGGCCGCAGAGTGTGGCTGCACTTGCTGAGGAGGCTGCCCGCCCCCCACAGGAACTTGGTGGCTGCGGGTTAATAATGTCAGTGAGGTGGGTCAGCTGTGGGAGAGTGGGCCTAGGTCCCAGGGGGCGTGGCCTTGGGAGGTGGGTGCTCTCAGGGACCCTCTGCTGCTCCCTGCTCGGCCTCCGCAGCACCTTACCCTTGTGTGCCCTCAGGTGACGCGCCACCAGGAGAGTGTGTTGGACCTGCAGTGGTTGGAGGTCCCAGACATGGCCCTGGAGGAGGTGGAGTACCTCTCCAGCAACATTACCTTTCGCCTCAGGAGGCTCTTAATTGAGCAAGACAGTTTCAGGGAGGTGTGTTTGCAGGTGGCCCAACAGCCTTGGGGATGGGTGGTGAGGGGCCAGTTTCTGGGGCCCTAGTTATGGCCGCGCTCCTCTTCCTGACTTCCTCTCAAGCTGCACACTGTCTGTCCTCCTGGCCCATTTCTGAGGGGGCAGGACATGGGCACTTTCCCTGCAGGGCACAGTCCGCTGAGTCACCTGTGTGAGGACAGAGGTTGAGCTTGGGGAGTCGGCTCCATTCACTCGGCCCTTCTGTCTCACTAAATATATCCTCGCTTCTTAAAAACTCCCCCACTTTCTCCTGCCTCCCTCCTGGCTTTGCAGTCTAGGCTGCCATCTTCTCTTTTACTTTCTTCCTTCTTTTGGTCATTCTTCACCAAGTTCTAGTGTGGGCACTGTGCCGGGCACAGGAGCACGCCGGTGAGACCCCCCTGTCTGCCCTGCTGTAGCTGGTCGTGACCATGACCCAGGAGTGGAACACCAGAATCCGCCCCAGCGAGGACACGCAGCACCTGGCCATGGAGCTGGCAGACACCAAGGCCACGCTGCGAGGCGTCAGGCAGGAGCTGTGAGTCCCCCAGTGACCCTGGTCTTTCTGCTCTTGTGCCGTGTGTCACCATCCATTGCTCGCACTTGTGGTTCACTGCCATGCGGTACAGCAAATGGGGCAGCTCTCACAGTGCCCTGGAGTGACAGGGCTCTGCTTTGAGCTGGGTCCCGGTTGGGCCCTGTGCTAGCCCGCTCCCTCCCCTCCCTGAGCCTGCACAGCAGAGTTATGCTGGGCCTTTAGGGCTCCTGCCAGTCCAGACATGGCAGACTCAGAGCAGCAGCCTGCCGCTCAGCCTCGGGCCCAGTGTGGGTGCTCTTGGCTGGAGGGAGGATGTGTCTCTCTGGTCCCGTCCTGTGGGCCTGCTCCCCCTTTCCTGCAGCTGGTGATGGCACCATGCCCGGTATCTGGGAAGCTGCCTGCCTTCACCTCCCTGCCAGGGGGCCTCCCTGCCTGCCTTGCTGTGGAGGGAGCAGTGGCTCTGGGGGTTACTTCCCTGTCCTGCACCCTCAGAGGAAAGCTCAGGTCTGTGGTGTAGTCTGAGAGCAGCAGTGACAACGTAAAGCTCACCTTGGACTCCAGAGCATTTTCGCAGCCCCACGTACAGACGCCCTCCTCACGCCTAGAAGCCAGGACCCCCTCCTTCCCCGCTGTGGTCTCCCAGGTGGTGGGCTTTCCGGGTGCTTCTGAGGAGCCCTCACCACGTGTTCTCATCGCCCCCAGGGAGGAGAAGACAAAGCAACTGGCAGACACCAGGAATCAGTTGTACCAGCTGGTGCTGGAGCTGCAGGAGGCCCGGCACAATGTGAGCAGGAGGCCTATCCTGTGGGCCGGGGGTGGGGGGCTAGGACGCCCCAGTCACTGGAGCCCCAGGTCCAGGAATGTGACCTGGGACATCTCTTCTTCCCGCCCAAAGCAGCGCTGCCTGAGAGCCAGTTGTCCTGGGAGCTGCTGGGGGGTGACATGCTGCAGTGACAGCATGTGGGGCCCACACACAGGGGCCTGCACATGGACCAGCTTGGCCGCCCCTGGCTTCTCCTGGGGAAGCAGGGACTTCGGCCTTCCCCAGCCCCGAGGGTGCCCTGAGCCAGGTCCCCTGCCTTTGCCCACCTCCCAGAACATGGAGCTGGCGGCCAGCGCCCAGGCTGCCTGTTCCCCCCTCCCTGAGCTGGACTCCCTGAGGGAGAAGGTTAACCCCATGGAGAGGCTGGAGATGGAGGCGATGGGCCTCAGGCAGAAGGAGAAAGACATAGACTTCTATGCAGCCACATGGAAGTGAGCCCAGCAGGGGCAGGCGGCCCGTGGGCACTTTTGTCTTGGAAGAGGGGAGAGGGGCCGCAATGCCTCCCCAGCTGGCCCTCTCCCTGCACCTCAGACTGACTGCCAGACCCCTGGGCTCCCTCTGGTAGTGGAAGGAACAGGGTTTGGAATGTGGTTGAAGGGCCCTGATTCTTCTAGGAATTTTCCTCCTCCTCCTTCATGCCACAATGATGACCTTCTATTCACTAATCTTTTTCTTTAAGACTCCTTGTAATTTCTATGGCTAAATCTTACCAGGACTGTTTCCTCATCTATAAAACAGAGATAACTGTACTAGTCCGTGAGGTTTATACAATGAAAGAGGTAAAATACCTGGTATTTGGGCAAGTCCCATATGAAGCTCTCCATGGTGTAGCCTACTCGGATCCCGAGGTTATGGGTCTGTTCAGAGGAGGGTGTCAGGGCTGAGGGGGGATGGAGACCAAGGCCCAGGCAGGGTTGCTGACGTTCTGACCATGCACCCAACTGCCTCACGTGAGCAGTGAGTTCAGGACCCTCTCTTCCAGGCTTGTTTGCTCCTCCCACCTACTCAGGGAATGGCTGTTCCCGCAGGAATGTTGGTGGCTCACTACTCTGCTCCCTGGGGAGAAGGCACCCTGGGTGCTGTGCCCAAGCAGCCCGGCCCAGGAGAGGTGGGGTGGGGGCCAGCTCTTGGCTTTGTCCTGGAAATGGTCCCCGGGCCCTGCTGGTGACGAAGGGCATCAATCTGCAGCACAGACAGGTGTGGGGCACGGGCACCCTCACTCACAGGTAGGAGGGTTGGGGAAGATCATGTGGCAGCTTCCTCAGGCTGTGGCCTCCACAGTCTCCTGCAACCTGTTGACCTAAGGCAGGCCCACATCTCAGCCGACACTCTGCCCCGTGGATGGTGTGGGTTTCAGGGCTCAGCCCCTGTCTCCGTGTCTTTTCTGTGCCTGTCCAAGCAGCCTCGCTCAGTCATGCAGACGCAGTGACTGAAGGCCTGTGTGGCACCAAGCCCTGCGCCAGGAGCAGGGGATCTAACACAAAGTAAGACTCGCTCCTGGCACTGGGGAGCTTCTGGGCTTTTGCAGGGCTTCCCGTGGGAACCCTGTTCCATGCTCTCAAGGTGTGTGCCTCTGGATAGCAGCAGCAACATTTTTAATATCCTATTTAATAAGAGCCTAATATGCAAATTGTCCCCTTGGATGCGAGTTCCACAGAGAGGCCAGGAGTTCGATTGCTTGCTATGACATGCGCTGGCCACCAGGGGGCGGTGCAGAACATTGCTGGCATTGACAATGCACTGTGACCTCTTGCTGGCTAACTGGGAGCGGGGGTGACAGGGATGGAGGTACTGTAAGAATGCAAGCTTGTTCTCACTCCCCCTGCAACTATCCCCCGGGACGCCAGGGCTCACCCGCCAGGGAAGCCCCTGAGCTCAGGTGCTGGGTGCCCAGGAGGAGCCCACCCTGCACCCGCACAAACTTGTTAAGGTGAGCCAGGCCACAGCAGCCAGGACCACAGGGGCCTGTTGGGCTCCTGGTGGGTTTGAGCAGGAGCTGGTCTGCAAGGCCAGCCAGGAGAGAGCATGCTGCCCTCCCTGCTTCTGGGGGACACCACTGGGTGGCTCAGAGGCCTACACTGCTCTCCGGTCCGCAGTGTCCGGCCATGCTCACCGCATCTCTGTGTGGAGACTTGGGCACCATGACTCAGGTGCGGGGATGAGGGGGGTGTGCGGGGGCCAGGGGCCCAGATGCTGCCCTGGGCCCAGAGGTCAGCTGGCCTCCATGCCAGATGCTCACACTTGGATCTCCGGCCAGGCCAAGGGACCGCACCCAGCAGGATTTTCATGCACCGGGCCTCTAGTCGATTAATAATTTTGCTGTGAAATTAGTAATGCTTTATACTTTGCATTATTAAATGAATTACAAGAGAAACAGAGTGGTCCATGGAGGCCAGGCCACATAGAGGATGAGTCACACTGTTCTCCAAGGCCCGTGTGCCGGGGCCCAGGGAGCCGAGAGGACAGAGCTTGTGCCATCCCCAATAGCCCATCCAGTGTCGCCACTGAGAAATACATAAAAGGGGAGCGTGTCAGTGCAACAACCCGAGGAGACAAGCCTGCGCACCCGTAGGCACAGCTGGAAAGTGGGGTGCACCGGGTGATCCTTGACTTCCATCTGCAAACACTCATCCCACCTCTGCTGCCAGGGCCCGGGGTGGAGGACAGAGGCAGAGAGAGAGTGCCTGGGAGGTCCCTCTGGTCCCATGCTTTGTCCTTGGCTGAAATTCACGCCACCAGGGGCAGAGATGCGGGTGCCTTGAGGGTCCTGAGCAGCTGAGGGCCAGCTGGGCCTGTCTCTGCCCCTCAGAGAGGGATGGGCACTTAGCTTCCTGGGCAGGGCTTGCTCCCAGAGGCGGCAGAGGCTCCGCAGGCGAGTCCCAGCTCTCACTCCACTTGCTGGGTGTGGAGCAAGCCTTGTCCCGTCCATCACAGGAGAGGTGGTCCAGGTGCCTCTCATCCCCTCGTGCCCTGGCACCGGGTGGCGTCAAGAGGAACACGTTTCTAGTGAGCTTATTACGGGAAGTTCTGTCCACAGATGGGGCCCCTGGTTGCGATAGTGCAGGGAGGGGCAGGGCAGGTGGTGGCAAGGCAGGTAGGAGCTGGGTTTAAGATCAGACCATGGTTCTGGTGGTCTCACACTCTCTGCCTCCTCCAGGCCCAGCCTTTGCCACTTTAGGACTCGGGCACAGCTTCTCGGGGTCTTGTCTCTCACTTCTGGGTGGTGGGTGTGCAAAGCAGGTTTAGATGTTTCTGCTGCCTGATCCATGGGAAGGTTGACAACCCCAGAAAACTGAGTCCCATTGGAAGAGTAGCTATAAATCATTTAGTTCCACGCTGTACTCTGCTTCTGGACACTTGTCCATCCCTGCCTTTCCCCAGGTCCTTCAGGGCCCAACTCACATGGTGCCTCTGACTCCCCCTCACGGTGTGATTCAGCTGACAAGTGTCTTTGAACATTTCTGGGGGCCCCACGAGAAGAGGAGTGGCATAGTCCTGCCCTGCAGGACTAGCCTTGGGGGGGGGCGGCAGACAGGCCAGTTCAGTGTTGCCTCATACTGGGCACTCTGGGTTCCCCAGCATCTGACTGAGTGGGTGGGATAGAGTGGAGTTGAAGTCCTTTTCAAAGCTGGCAATTCTGGCTGGGTTTTGAAGGCTGAGTAGGAGTTGGTTATAAGGATGTCCAGGCAGGCTTTGCTATGGGAGTTCAGGGCCTGAGAGTATGGTGATACTGGTGAGTACTGGTGGGTAGACGCAAGATGAGAATGCTGGGGACAGTGGCCAAGGGGGGAGAGCTGGGCCTCCTTCCTGTTGAAGCCCCTCCAGGTGCTCCGGCTCACATCGCTGATAGTAGTCGGGGTTCCTTACCCCCGACGGCTCCTTTAGGATAAAGTGCAGCCTGCTGAGGCAGTGAAGAGACAGGTCTGGACCTCTCCAGCCTGAATTCAAGCCCAGCTTCGCCACTGGCTGACTTTGTGACTTGGGGCTCATTCCTTAATTGACCCAAGTCAGCCTCTTCGTGTGTAGGAAGGGGCTGTCCCTGCCTCCCTCTGGGGGCTGTTGTGAAGAGTGAATGTGGCAGAGACAGAGAGCACCTAGTGCAGGGCCGGGGACAGGGAGAGAGGGGGCTGTCAGGTGAAGCCAGAGTCAGTGACCAAACCCTTCCGGATACCAGGCTTTGACCAGAACCGTGTCCACTGGCGGTAGGTGCACGGTTTCCCCTCTACCGAGAATCCGGGGTTCTGGCCCTTTCGGGGAAATGAACACGTGATGGATAAGCAGGAGCTACCGGCCCGCTCCCAGGAGTTAGAATCCGTGAGTGGGGCAAGCCTTGGAAAACAGCCCGCCAGGAGAAATGGGCATGTCCCCGTGTATGCGTGCTCGCAGACTGAGGGCATTCAGGGGAGACTCAGTCCTCCTGAGACTGAGTGGCGCTGGGAGTTCTCCGGGGGGTGGGAGCAGGAATGAGGGGAATGAGCTGAACAGCTCCCCAGTGTGTGCTGGGCGCTGGCACGGGAGTAAGTGCAGTGGACGCCTCCCGTGGGGGGGCCTGTGAGGGCCCAACCATTGTGTCCACCCCCAGCATGTGCCTGGCACACAGAGGCCATAGGACTTGTTTGCTTGTTGTGTCTTACAGACCCCTCATTTCCGGGAAACTGCCCAGAGCTGTTGTTTTTCTAAGAGTAGGTGTGTGACATGTTCACATAGGAACTGCGTATTGAACAAAAGCTCGTCTGAATTTTGTTCCTGGACCCAGATCAGTGGAGTGACTGTGAGAGGCCTAGACTCGGCCCTCAAAGCCAGGACAGACTCTCAGCCTCACCCCTTCCTTGTTTAAGAAAGTGGCTCAGCCAAGTCCCACACCTGTCAGCAGGTGCACTCGTCCAACCACCGAGGCTGTACATGTCAGACACTGACAGTGTTCCCTTTCGAATTTTTTTAAAATATATTTTATTGATTTTTTACAGAGAGGAAGGGAGAGAGATAGAGAGTTAGAAACATCGATGAGAGAGAAACATCCATCAGCTGCCCCCTGCACATCTCCCACTGGGGATGTGCCCACAACCCAGGTACATGCCCTTGACCAGAATCGAACCTTGGACCCTTCAGTCCACAGGCCGACGCTCTATCCACTGAGCCAAACCGGTTTCAGCTTCCCTTCCGAATTTAAATAGTGTCTTGCTTCGGGGATTTTTCCATCTGGACTGGCCTAATGGAGAAGGGCAGGGGCTCAAAAGTGGAGACAGCCCCAACCGGTTTGGCTCAGTGGATAGAGCGTCGGCCTGCGGACTGAAGGGTCCCAGCTTCGATTCCCATCAAGGGCATGTACCTGGGTTGCGGGCACATTCCCAGTGGGGGGTGTGCAGGAGGCAGCTAGCCGATGTTTCTCTCTCATCGATGTTTCTAACGTTCTATCCCTCTCCCTTCCTCTCTGTAAAAAATCAATAAAATATATATATTTTTTTAAAAAGTGGAGGCAGAACTTTCTGGGGCAGCAGAGACATCCCTAGGTTGTTGGTTTGGGTCCAGTGACTGGAAGAGCTTTTGTCATGACCAGGGGCCTTAACCTGATGGCTCTCATGTGTGTTCTTGCTGACCAGGTGCGGACTGGAGACGATTATTCAATGGACACCAAGGGCCACCTCCAGGAGCATTGGATTCGGTATTGGATTGATAAGCTATTCGAGCGGGAGGAGGAGAATGTGCAGCTGAAATCGAAGCTGCACCACCTACAATTGGTAGGACAAGCTGTGGTCACCACGTGTAACACAGATGGGGGCAATTTTAGGTTCATGTTGTGCCCTTCTCTGATGTTCACCTACTGGATCGGTGCTGCTGCCACCACAGTGACCCTCTGAGGGAAGAGAGTCACTTGCTAAGCCCAGTGGCTTGAGTGGGCACCACTGAAGCCTCCAACACAGAGAGGGCCTGATGCTGTGTTGCTTTTCTGTGAGGATGGAGGGATTGGGCCACTGTTGCAAAAAGGGTCTCCTCCGGCGTTTATGATGTGGGTTGAGCTGTGATGTGTGAGTCCCTATGGCCTTTCCACGGTATTAGGCCTTCTAAGGGGCCACAGAGCTGCAGTCACCATAGCACTTGCTCTAAAGCCCTGAGCTGTAGGTCACTTTGTTCAGACACCGCTCAGAGACCTCAGGTGTCTTCATCCCCTAGGGACATGGAGGCCCTTCATCCTGGGGGAATGAGGACAGATGCACGGGGCCGGGGCTTGTCCAGAGTGTGCCCCAGTCCATATCCTCACTGCCCCCCCCCACTTCCTGCACTAGGACCGGGACACATACCAGAAATGCCTTGAGGAGCTGTGGGAAGAGAACATGGCCCTCAAGACTGCACAGGGGCAGAGTGTGGAGGAGTCCGCCCACCTACGCTGGGAGCTGGAGCAGCTGTCAAAAGGTAAAGCAGGTGCCTGGGGGCCAGCCTGGCTGTGGATTCTCCCTTACCCGGGGAGCTGAGCCCTTGGATCTGAAACTCATGTGTCAGCACTTCCTCTACCCAAGTAAATAGGGTTTTATTCAAGGGCCATTTGGAACTGTTTCATTGCAATTCTCCCCAAGAACATGAAGGGCCTGGCCACCTTGAGTCAGGAAGCCAAATGCGAAGGAAGTGTTGCCAGATTTCTTAGCTTCCATTCAGCCAGTGCCAGGAGCTTCCAGATGACAGCACGCTGATGCCCAGAGGGTGTCTTAGATCTATCAGTGGAGGATTGGAAGCTCTGGATGCAGGAGACGTCCCCAGTGGTCACTCACCTCCATTATAGCTGTACCCGGGGCATGGATTCCTCCTTTGATTTCATAATCGGACAGATGGGTATAGTCTGCTCTCCGTCTTCCTGGGCAGGGGCTGCTCAGTGGCTGCTGTTCAGGGGACCCAGGCCTCATCCTCTCCCTCTGGTGTTGCCTCCTCCCAGCCCCCAGAGGAGGTGAGGGGTTGGCCAGGGAAGGTGGGTGTGGTGGCCGGTCGTACAGTAGGAGCCTCAGCACCCAGCAAACAACAAGCCAGTTCCTGTGTCCAATAATAGCACACGTGCACCTGAGAGTGCAGGTTAGGGTTTGCTTAGAGCTCTGCTGAGCCAGGAGGGCCTTAGGCTGGTTTGGGGAGGGGCTTCTTTTTAATTCTGAGCAACATTCCTCAGCCTCATGGAAAGGCTGTTGAAAGCAGCTGGGTATTCCTTCTCTTCAAGGCGCCCCATCCACTCCAAACCTAAAATCAGTTCATTGAACTATGAGTCTGTGTGAGAAGTTAGTTCTTTCTGTGGTTTGGTGTCTCCCCACTCCTGGGAACCCAGGCTCTGGGAGTTGAGGTTCCTGGGGAGCACACTGCCCCCTGGTGGGACACAGAAGTGGTGCCATTGGCAGGGACTGGCTCAGACCAAATGTGCTTCTGTTAGCAACCAGGGTGGCTGATGGGGTTGGAAAGCCTCCCTGATTCAGATGCTCAGTGTAGCTTGTGAGCCCTTTCAGGTCGATGACTGACTTCTTCTTCATGTTCCCAACTCCTACTGCTTAGCTGGCAGCTCACGAACAAAGCATGAACGTACTTTTTGTGGTTGGGGTGGTGGCTTCTTGAGTCAGAAAGGCCTGGTTTAAAGTCCTGGCTCCTCTACTTGTTAGCCAAGTGACCTCTTCTGCACCTCAGTTTACTTATCTGAAAAATGGGGGTGATGAAGCTGCCTCACAGGATTGCTATGGGTATCTTGTGAGAGGAGACAGTGAAGCGTTAGGCTGTGCCTGGCCCACGGGGCGGAAACAAAGGATGGCTGTTCTTCTCGCCCTTGTCTTATCCAAAGATACCCACTGCTCTGCTTCTTGGGGTGCTCATGAGCAGCCCTACTAGCAGTACAGTGCGATAAGGCTCCCAGAGCTGAGTGTGTGGCCGGGAGGGACAGGTGAGGGAACAACCCTGAGCCCTCAGACAGTCATGTTTTCCTCCTGAACAAGCCCCGGGACTTTCCCAAAGTCACGCACCTGCTGGCGGCAGGGAGGGGCCTCTAACTCCCATTCTTCTCAGGTCTGTGCTCCCTTTCTGTTCCGCATTGAAGCTGTTTAAAAGCAAAGGACATTGCCTTTTTCTGGCTTTACCTTATGTTTTCATCTCGCTTAGAATTTTTAAAGCAGTCTGGATAAACTGTCTCATTCTCTTTCAATGCATTTGTGAAAGTATAAAATGAAATCTCTGACTGAAGGAACTTACCCAGAGATGGCGAGTACTGGGCATATGTGCCCCATAGCCTCTTCCACCCACAGACATGCGGTCAGTGATCGTGTCCCCCTACACCCTCGGCTGAGCCACCTGCATTCACACCACTCTGAGGCTGGCACAGAGAGCGCACTCTGCCATCTCCGTTAGTCTCTGAAATCCTTGGCTTGACGGTCAGGTTAAAACTTGGCAGAAAGTGGTGCCAGCAATTCCACTGTCTTGAACGTTTGCATTGGCTTCTCTCTACCATCACCTGCTTTCTTCTTAAGCTCTGCTTGCTCCCCTGACAAACCCAGCTGAGCCAGCAGAGGGGCCATAACCGCCCGAGGAACCCTCAGGTGCAGACAGCAACAGCACCCTGGGGAAAAGGGAGGGCACCCAGCTGACCATCCCAGACCCTCAAGCCTAGGGCTCAGGGTGATGGCCGTCTCAGGGCCGGGGGCAGAGAGCAGAAGCTGAGGCCCCTGGAATATGGGCTCTGACTCCACTTTGCTCTTCAGCCTCCAGCTGCTTCCTGAAGCTGGACCAGGAGAAGCAGAGCCTCCAGGGCACCATCCAGGGGCTGCGGGACGCCTCCCTGGCCCTGCAGGAGAGCAGCCTCCAGCGCCAGGAGCTGGAAGAGGAGAACCAGCAGCTCAGAAAGCAGGTACCCGTGGGTGGTGTCCAGAACATACGGGCATGTAAGTGGCCAGGGGGAGCACCCAGGTGTCCATGAGCATGCGCAGCTGGAGAAAGGCCGAGTCCCGTGCAGCCACCGTTTTGGTAGGGGGACAGGAGGCCTCCTGGAGAGGCGTCACGAGGCAGCAGGAGGCGTCCCTGCAGCAGTGAGACCGCACACAATGGACCTCTGTGGGCCTCGCTGCCTTCATCTGTGAAATGGGGTTAATGATGCACCCACCAGTAGGTGTGGTGAGGATGGTGTGAGTTAGTGCAGGCAAAGGGTCCAGCCTGTAAGTGCCTCATGGAAGGAGAGCAGCGCCCTCTTCGAAACCACCGGGCGGGCCCGGGAGAGAAGCAGCTATGGAAGACTCGGCCCGTGTGGAGACCGTGGCTGGGCCGTTTCAGGGCATGGCTGCTGGTGACAGGAGGCAGTGCTCACTCTCTCCTTTCGGTCGAGGGCATGAGGAAGAAGAGATGGCTGGACGGCATTGCCTTTCTGGACAAACCAGGTCTTCCCAGTAGCACAGTAGAAGAGACATCTGGGAGGACAGGCAGGCTCACCAGCCAGGTTCATCCTACAGTTACCAGGACCCCATTCACATGACAAGAAGGGCCCTGAGAGGCTAGCGACGGCCTCCCTGAGCAGGTCATTCTGGGTCAGAGGGCCTCAGTCCATGTAGCCACCACGGGTGACACAGCTGCGTCGTGGGCTCTGAGCACACCGTGACGGGTGCCGGGATTCCGGATGAGGGAGGCGCAAGGGCACTCCTGCTTGCTGACCACCTGGCAGGACTGGTGCTTTCAGGTGTCTGGGTGTCTGTACCGTCCGGCCCAGGGGTCCTGCCAGCGTCATTTGCTGAGGCTGCCCCGGCGATGGCAGGGACGTGGGCTGCAGACCAGAGACCTGGGTCCCGCTGGTCATGGCTCTGCTGGAACTTCATCTCTGGGTGAGGCTTGGGACCGCCCCTCCTCTTATGCAGTGGTTTCTCCAGGCCTCTCATGGGACGTCCAAGGTTCAGTGACTCACACTTCTCGTCCTTTGAGGCTCCGTGCGCCTCGCAGCAGAGCAGCTGCCAAGCAGTGTGTCCTCTCCCTGGGGGCCGGGAGGAAGCCCCTCCTCATGCCGTGTCTCTCTGTGCAGCGCAGCTCAGGGAAAGCCACCGGACAGTCTGGGTTTTAGATTCACGTGGTCTGGGCACAGTGAATGTCTCTGTATATGGCAGCCCGACCTCGGCTGAGATAAAAAGGCTTGACCTTTAGAAAGATGAGAACCTCCAAAGGGGCGGTTCCCCAAGGGTGAGCTGCAGAGGCCTGCGCTGTAGCCTCTGGCCCAGCTCCCGGCAGGGATGAGAGATGACCCCTGACACTTCTGTCCTTGGGGTCCACTCCAGTCCCTCCTCCACACACACAGGACAGGTGGTGGCTGCCGCCTCCCCACATGACTCCTTAGCCCTGTCTCTCGGGTCCCATCCCCTGCTTCCTCTCCTGATCAGTTCCCTGTAGGACCCCCGGGCAGTCCTGCCACAGCCCTCAGAGACCTGTCTTGGCTCTGAGCCCCTAGTGGGGGAAGGGGCTGCAGTTTGCAGTCCAGCACTCTCCCTTGTCTGCTGCCAGGAGCCCTGTGAAGGCGGCCCTTCTGCTCTCCTCCCTGTCCTGCTCAACCCGCTCGGGGCCTGGCTGCATTATGGGTCCTCCCTAATGTTGGATCAATGGTGCATCTGGGCCATCAGCTAAAAACCAGAGGGGACATGGCCTGACATTGACCTCCCTGGAGCCAGGACAGGCCCAGCCTTGGACACAACCAGACAACATGGCCTCTGGGAGGTGTCTGAGAAGGAGAGACAAGGGTCAGCCAGGACAGAGTGGCCCAGATTCCCAGGCCCCCGGTGCCAGCT
>NW_005872626.1:14173-15626 GCF_000147115.1 Myotis lucifugus | reverse complement strand
GGAGAGACGTTAATTAATAAAACCATACACACTTTAAAATGAAAAAAGAATAGAACAAAATAAGTAAATGTCAAAAAGTTTTTAAAAAGCTGTGTGGGCCAAACTTCACACACCTGTGTTCACATTGAGTCCATGAGCCTCTGGTCCTATGAGCTTTTTCGGTATAAATCTTCCCCAAGGAATCCCAGTTGGGTGATAATAATGATGATGATGACAATAATTTAAGTGGATTTAGGTAACACTCCAGAATCTTCTATTTTGTGTATCTCAGTAGTTGCAATTAGAAAGGCGCTTGGAATTGGGGAGAAGAGCTGGATATAGACATAGAGTCTTAGAGCAGAAATGTTCTGATTCAGTGTTTAAATGTTTGAATCAAAGAACCTTTTTTCCAAGTAGGCAGATGTGCCAAAGCCTCATGTAGAAAGGACTTTTATAGGGATGCTCTGTTGTAGTGGTGTCAGAGCCTGCCTGTCCTTCTCCCCCAGTACGCAGTGGGGCACCTGGGTTAGCCTCCTAGAACCCCAATGAACACAGTTTGAAAACCGCTGATTTTGTTCAACCATTCATTAACACATGAAAAAATTGAGGCCCAGAGAGGTTGCAGTTTTGATTAAGGTTGCACAACTGGGACAGAGCCTGCAAGTGCGCCTCACCCCATGGCCTTGTGTTTCTCCAACCCCAGGGCCAATTTCCTGCACCAGCAGCTGAAGGGGGAGCAGGAGGAGCTGATGTCCCACACTAAAAAGCTTCAAACCTCCCTGAAGGACACCCAGCTGGAGGTGTATCGCTGGCAGGCCCAGTATGAGGGGCTGAAGGGGCAGCAGGAGGAGCTGAAGACCCACAGCCAGAAGCTTCAGAGCTCCCTGAATGATTTGCAGCTGGAGGTGAACCACTGGAAGGCCCGGTACGAGAAGCTGAAAGGGGAGCAAGAGGAGATGTACACAGTCCCCAAGAAACTGCAGACCCAGGTCAATGAGCTGCTCACAGACAACAAGGAGCTGGTCACAGACAACAAGGAGCTGCGCACAGACAAGGAGGAGCTGCTCACAGACAACAAGGAGCTGCTCACAGACAACAAGGAGCTGCTCACAGACAACGAGGAGCTGCTCACAGACAACGAGGAGCTGCTCACAGACAACAAGGAGCTGCTCACAGACAACGAGGAGCTGCTCACAGACAACGAGGAGCTGCTCACAGACAACGAGGAGCTGCTCACAGACAACGAGGAGCTGCTCACAGACAACGAGGAGCTGCTCACAGACAACGAGGAGCTGCTCACAGACAACGAGGAGCTGCTCACAGACAACGAGGAGCTGCTCACAGACAACGAGGAGCTGCTCACAGACAACGAGGAGCTGCTCACAGACAACGAGGAGCTGCTCACAGACAACGAGGAGCTGCGCACAGACAACGAGGAGCTGCTCACAGACAAGAAGGAGCTGCTCACAGACAA
>NW_005872626.1:6339-12439 GCF_000147115.1 Myotis lucifugus | reverse complement strand
GATCCGACGGCGTGGCTAGCTCGTGCTACCAGCACCCCTCTCCCTCGATCTTCCCTTTTTCCAGGGTCCGGGCAGCGCATGGAAGCTTCCCAAATACCTTTTTACTCTCCATCCTCTTGGCTGAGCACTCTGATTTCTGTGTCATCTCATTTAATTCTTCCAATGATCTTGTGAGCTGGGGTTCCCATCCTTGTCCCTCTGAAGTAGCGGGTTGGAACCCCGTTTGTCTGAAGCCAAAGCTTGGGACTTCCTGCTACACCAAACGTGATGATATTCTAGAGCAGGGGCTGGCCAACCTCAGCTCAAAATTCAGGTCCAGCTTCAAGCCTGTTTGTGTACGGCTGTGAACCAAGAATAGCTTTCACAGTTTTGAATGGTTGGGGAAAATCAAAAGTAGGATAATATTTGGGGGCAAGTGAAAGTGACATGAAATGTAAATGTTGGTGTCATGAGTAAAGATTTTTGGTTTGTTTTTTTTAAACAGCCACACCCATGCATGTGCATTGTTTCTCTGGCTCCTTTCCTGCTGTAATAAGTGTTGAACAGTTGCAACAGAAACCACTGTCGGCCTGGAAAGCCTAACATATTTAGTACCTCGCTCTTTACAGGAAGAGCACGCCAACCCTGCCTACAGCAGAGATGTGCAATAGGAATATAATGCAGGCCACCACATGTATCACTCAACTTTCTAGTAGCCATATTCAAAAAGTAAAAGAAATCAGGTGGGATTAATGTAGGGGTCTGTTTTATTTAACCCTTATATCTAAAATATCACATGTAACCCCAAAAGCTTATTAATAAGATTTTAAAAAATAATACGATTTTTTATTGATTTTTTGAGAGAAACATCCATCAGCTGCCTCCTGCATGCCCTGTACTGGGGAATGGAGCCAGCAACCCAGGCATGTGCCTTGATCAGTGTGGGGTGCGGCTACAGTGTTTGGACATGTTCAAGCCTTGGACTGATAAAAGGGCACAGTCCTCTCATTGCCACATGCAAGGAGCAGCTTGGAGGGCAGAGACTTCCCAGCACAATTATAGCCAACAGCTATAGCGGGAAGCTTGAACCTATGGTCCAAACATGTGGCCACACATGCCTGAGTGATAGAGTTCAGGTGCATGTAGTTGAGTAGGACTGAAACCCACAAGAATGTTGTAAACATCGTGATTACCCCCTTACTTTGCCTCGTGGCATCTGCTATAAAATAAAGACACGGCTTGTGGGCACTGGCGCTGTCTCTTTGTCAGAGAAGCGGCATCCCACTGAGACCCAGCTTTCATTCTCTTGCTGTCTTTTCTTAATCTTTCACCGCCCCCTCTCAGGGTCACTGAACCAGGCTGAGCTGGCATGGCACATAAGGCACCCGGGGGCTGAGTATGCCATGGCCGGCCGTGCCGGCTCACCACAGATCAGGAATTACACCGGTGATTTCTTGGTGAATGGGACACTCAACCTACTGAGCCACACACACCGGGCAGCTTATTAATGAGATACTTTACATTATTTTTAATTGTTATTAAGTCCTCAGAACCTATTATATATTTTGCACTTATACCTCAGCTCAGACTGGCCAGTGGCTGCCTGATTGAATGGTGCAGTGGCAGAAGGCTTGGCCATTCCCATAGCACTGGCCGTATTGGTCATGCCAGCTGACGTAGATAATACCAAAATGAACATCTTTGTGCATGTGACCTTTTTCTCCTTTTGGAAGTAAATTCCCAGCAGTGGAATCACGGGAGCGTGTGGTGTTTGAGACATTGTCCATCTGTGTTTTAGCTGCTCTCCCACCTCAAGGGCAACTTGGAGGGAGAAAACCGTCACCTGCAGAGCCAAATCCAAAGCTTGACAGAGAAGAACCAGAGGCTTCACCAGGAGGACATGGAGAACAACTACCAGCACCAGGAGGAGCAGCGGCAGTACGTGTGAGGGGTGTGGGCTGACGGATACCCATCAACAGAGGGGTCGTGGCTTCCAGCTCCATGACTAGACCGCGCCATTCTGGGCAGCAGAAAAACCCCCTGGGCACATTGGTGTCCCAGGCAAAAGGACAGACCATCTTACCAGCACATACTTCTCTCGTTATCCCGGGAATGGTTCCAGATTTCTGCAAATAAGGGTGGTTGGCTTTGTTGGCTTTTCAGAGACACTTCCCCCTGCCAGACGCTTCTTAATCTGCTTTTGGAATCCAGTTCACTTTGAAAAGTACAATAGTGATAAAGAGAGGTTCCTAGGGAAGGACTTCAGATCACAGGCTGAGCACTTTCTGTGTCGGTTTATCCCTTAATGGGTTGCAGAGTGGGTATGTTGGTGCACAGTGGCTGTCCTCCCTCTGCCCACATTGCCTTTGCCGACAGGCCTGGCTCTGCAAAGTGCACAGAACCAGTTACCTGGTCTCCAGGAACCAGTAGGGGTGATGGGATGTGAGCAGAGCTGTGTGCACACAGATGTGAGGAGCTGCATGGAGGTAGAAGGAAGCGTGGTGATGGGAGTCGGAGTTCTGCTGCTGACACGGGTGGGGAGAAGGCTAGCTAGTGTGTGTGGGGGGGCGGGGGGATAGGGACTGAACATGAATGTGGGGTTTGGCATGGTCTGGCTGCAGGGAAGGTGCAGGGAGTGGCAGGAGGGGAGCTGGAGGAGGCAGCGCTCAGCCATGGAAGGCTGCCATGCCCGGCTAATGAGTCGGATTCACTGGGAAGTGGGTGATTAAGGGATGCTGGTATACAGGGCCTAGGAAGCTGCCAGAAATGAGGGCAGGAGGTAGAGTCTTGGTGCTGGAAACCTTGTGGTTTTGAAGTCAAGTCATCTGAGATGCATGTTGTGGGTCCAGGGTGGTCTGCACCCCTCGGGTCTATGCTGCTGGGACTGTCCTTCCTTGTGATCAGGAATGGCTGGCCTGTGTGGGACAGAGGGTCATGGCCACAGTGACCACGGGGCACTGTCCCAGCTCCCTGGGGTGATGATGCTGCTTACTTTTCTCCCGGATTCGTATGCTCATCTACAGGCAGCTCAACACCTACCAAGGATGGTTGACATGGGAAACTGCACTGTACTTTTGGGGTGGAAATGAGAGTTTGTAGCCTGAAGTGGGCTCTCTATAACGCAGCTGCTAAAAATTACCAGCAGAGGTTGGGCAGTTGCAAACTACAAGAGTGGGGACCTGGTACCCTGGGGATGATCTGATGACCATTTTGCATTAGAAAGTGTCTGCAGGAGGCCAGGGAGTGGGCAGGCTTCCTGGGCCTGCTCCAAGCAGAGTCATCCCCAGCCCTGGGATAGCTGGGCCATGAGTTTGCGGGGCTGGGGGACAGCTGTGGGAACAGAATAACACAGACTAGAAGAACAGAGGCCGAGCCGAGGGTGCTGGGAGCAGAGCAGTTCCATGGCCAGGGACCCAGTGGTTTGCAAGCAATCACTTCTCACGGACGCTCACTTTGCCGTGAACTCACAGAAAAGCCCTTGTATTGGGGCATGGGGAGCTGGGCACCATCTTGAATGAAGGAGCCTGAGCAGCTCTCTAGATGCCGAGGACTCATTTTCCAGCAGGGAAAGCAGGGGTCTGAGCTATCAAGGCCACATGGGTGAGGAGAGGCAGGAACTGGACAGGCGCTGGCAACCCAGTGGGGGGTGCTTTATAGCGAGCGCTGTGTGCATGGCTCCTGGACCAGTGATGGTGAACCTTTAGAGCTCGGCATTTCAGCATTTTGAAAAACCCTAACTTAACTCTGGTGCTGTGTCACATATAGAAATTTTTTGATATTTGCAAACATAGGAAAACAAAGACTTATATTTTTGATATTTATTTCATATATTTAAATGCCATTTAACAAAGAAAAATCAACCAAAAAAATGAGTTTGCGTGTCACCTCTGACATGCGTGTCATAGGTTCGCCGTCACTGTCCTAGACAGACAACAGGAAAGCATGCCATGCCATCAGTTTCAGGAAGGCCAGGCTCCCTCTCCCAGGAGCAGGGGTGCCCTCTGGCAGCCCAAGGTTTAAGAGGTGCCTCTCTGGTCCTTTCTGTGTTTTTAAAAATGTGAACTGACTTCCCACATTTAGGAATTAAGAGAATTTGCTTCAGAGCCGGGGAGTCTGGATCCTTCGGGAAAAACAGTCAGAAGCTCCGCCACATGGAGAGCGGCACTTCCTTTGCAGGCCACGCATTAGGTCCCACGTGGTACCAAGCGCTCAGCCTCGCCGCAGCCTCCACTCCTCTCTCAAGTCCTCCCAGGCTGCTTTGCTCCTTATCTTCTCTGTCTGGCTCCCAAAAGGCTTTGAGTTTGCTTCACTAGAAGTGTTAGCAGAAGCCCAACATTGGAGTGGGTCCAGGTCGGAGCTCTGACTTTGCTAAACTGACCTTTTTAACCTGATGCCCACCTAAGTCACCAAGGGCAGACCCCTCCCACCACTAAAGCTATCGTTGGTCTGCACCTGCAGGAGCTAGCCTAGCCCTGGGTCTGACCCGAGTGCCCAACGTCCTGAGCTGACCTGGCCAGAACCCTCGGGATTCCCAGCTGGAGTGTCAGATGGTTCGGGGTCTCTCTCCTGAGGTGACGTACAGCCTGACCCTAGGTGTTCAGCCGTCTCCTCGATGTGTTAGGCTCCTGGACCCATGTCACATGCTTCCAACCCCATATTCCCAACTCAGGGGTCATGGCGGTCATGAGCACCTTGATGTCTGAGTCCCAGAAACACACTGGCTCCTTCTGGGCCAGGTCCCAGGCGGGGTGATGAGTCAATTTATGTGTTTTATTTTAAAAACAGACTGTTTTTCTCTCTCCTCTGTTAGAGACAAATTAAACGCCTTACAGAGACAAAATGAAAAACTGGAAGAAAAAAGCATGGCTCAGCACAAGTTCCATGATCCAGCGCCAAAGAAGTGAGTTGATTTAAGCGTCAGTAGCTTACACACAGGACAGAAAGCTTGCTTTTTCACGAGTAGGGGAAGCTGTAGCATCTAGAGCAGTGGCCAGTTTGTTGGGCCTGTACCTTCTGCTGTATGGCAGCTGCTCTGTGTGCAGGTCCCTCCCAGCATGGAAAGAATTTAGAGTTTCTTTCAGTCCCACCCTCGGTACTCAGGGTTATCCTATAAGGGATGGTGAATGCTAGCTGGCCAGGAGCCTGTTTAAGGGCAGAGTCTGTGCTTTTAGAGCCACTAAAGCAGGCATATCAGGCTTTGTCTCAAGTTTGCGGGACCTAGAATCATGTTTCTGTTTTGGGAAGGAAGCTTGGGGCAGACGCCTGGACAAGCACCCCTGTCTTCAAGCACAGGAAACTTTTGTTCTACCCTCCATTCCTCTGGGTTCACTGGACCCCCCAGAGCAGGTTCAGAAACACATTCCCTTCTGCAGAGAGCAGCAGCCCTGGTGGTGGGTCAGCACGGTCCCCGAGACTGCTGGCCTCCATCCAGCAGGGCTCCCCCTGGGCCCGGGCCTGAGCCCAGGAGCAGGGCCTTCCCAATGTCCTGTCCCAACCTTGAGGTCAAATCACATGGCCTCTCTGTAGAAACCACAGAATTTCAGAACCTCCACCTGACCCTTCTGTTGACAGGGATATTGAGGCACCGATGAGGAAATTGAGTGGCTTGTGTAAGCACAGTGCTGTTTTGTGGCAGAGCCAGGACCAGAACCCAGCTGTGGTCCTTGTTACATTAGAATGCTTCATTTCCTGTTAGTTGCAATGAATTACCTTTTACATTCACTATTTTCATTTATTTACTTATTTTTCCAATCCTCACCCGAGGATATTTTTCCCATTGACACTTAGAGAGAGTAGTAGGGAGGGAGGAAGGGAAAGGGGAAATGAGAGAGGGGAAGAAGGAGGGAGGGAGGGAGGGAGGGAAGGAAGGAGAGAGAGAGAGAGAGAGAGAGAGAGAGAGAGAGAGAGAGAGAGAGACACATCAGTTGGTTTCCATCTGCATACACCTTGACCGGGGCCAGGGATCAAACCTGCAACCCAGGTATGTGCCCTTATTGGGAGATCAAACCCACCACCCATCAGTGCTCAGGCCAAAGCTTCAACCACCAGGCAAGACCACCCAGGGCTCACTGTTTTTCATTCAAACTGTTTTTCATTCAAACTGCCCACTCACCCCGATTCC
>NW_005872626.1:0-5782 GCF_000147115.1 Myotis lucifugus | reverse complement strand
ATGCTGCTCAAAGGGGACAGAAGAGCAAGACACCTGCAGGGGGCTCCGGGGAAAAGGTAGGAAGGGCTTACCTGGCTGCAGACGGGAAGTGAAGGGGAGCATCTCAGGTGTCCCTCAGGGATGGGAGAACCAAGGAGACCGCATGCTAGGTGTGCACCCGTGTGAGTGCATGTGTGTGTGTGTGTGTGTGTGTGTGTGTGTGTGTAGGACCCCGAAGGGGGCATACTCCATACACCACAGCTGTCTCCTTTGGTATGTGAACACCCAAGTAGGAAATATAAACCCCCGTCAGTGTGGCTGCACTTTCTCCCAGAACAATTCAGGTCCTTTAGCATGAGGAGCCTCACAAATCATGGACACTGTGGTAGGGACTCGAATATCCAGAGCTGATCTCCACACAGTTACCGCAGAGACAAGCTCCACAGCCAATGTTCCCTCCAGACCTACAATAGGCCCCTTCTGTAGGGAGATCCGCGGTGCATTTAACACGTGAGGGACAGCTGCCAGGTGTTCAGCGAGGCCTCCTGTGGCTCTGATCTTCCTGTCACTTTGACAAGCGGGTCTGGTTTTCTTCTCTGACCTGATCTGGCCTTGAGCCCTGCCACCATGGGGAGCACTGCACCTCATCATTCAGGGTTGTCATGTGGAATTGTCAGAGCTTTTGAAGTGCATTTCTAGTTGCATGTGCTGTGCGTATTTCATCGAATCTAAGAGGCTGTCAGACAAGGGTGCTCACATAAGAAGAAGATAAATGGGTTGTGGCAGTGACGATTTTGTCACAGTTGCCACCAGGCCCACAGAGACTGTGAGACAGGCTCAAAGCTGCATCCTATTTCAGAGATGATAAGGTTTGGGAAAGGGGGAAAGTGCATCTTACTTGCCTTAAACATGACTAAGTTTTCAATTTACTGTTAAATATCATGTTCTACATGACTTACCTATAAACCTGCCAAATGTGCACCCTGAGAATTTAAAATTTATGAAGGACACCAGGACTTCCTGAAGACCAACCCAGGCCTGAGACTCATGCCCTCTCAGGGGCAGCCGTGGCAGCACCTGGGCCCATGACAAGCCACCTCTTGACTGTGACCTCTACACACGCCTTTCTGGGTGACATTCACCACTTCAGGACCTGGTGTGTCCCTCAAAACTCAAAAAACACAATGTGTACATGCACCCATACTAGTGTTTGGGGACTAATGCTTGCATTCCAAGTCTTTACAGGAGGTGAATTAGGTAAAACCCTTACATGCAGGGAAATGATAATAAACTTATTAATATTTATCTAGAGGTCTCTGTTGCCTCTGGTTTTCATACAGGATACAGAATTTTTTTTACACTCACACCTCCCCTTGTGTTATTGTCTCAGTTGACTTAATTAACTGATAATCAGCCTAATTGACTTAGCAAAACTTTCAGAGAAAAGCTGCTTGACTGCCCAGGCTGGTTTTTCTCAGTGGTTAGAGCATCATCTCTCATATCAGAGAGTCCAGGGTTTGATTCTGGTCAAGGGCAAATACCTGGGTTGCAGGCTCAATGCCTGGCCCGGTCGAGGTTTGTGCGTGGCACCCAATCCATGTGTCTCTCTCACATAGATATTTTTCTCTCTGACTCTGCGCCTCCCTTCCACTCTCTCTGAAAAAAATAACCTCAGGTGAGGATTGAAAAAAAAACAACAAAAAATAGGAGAAGTAAGATGTCTGCAGACAGGACTGCAGGCTGAGACATAGTGTGAGAGTGAGAGAACAAAAGGAGAGTGCATGGATGTGTAGGGAGTGTCAGCATTTGTGAGTGAGGGACAGCTATACTCCAAGGGACAGTTGGGGACTGGCGGACTGGCCACCCATGATTGGGCAGACTCTACTGCAGCTGAATTCACTTCTGGAGTGGCTGGCTCTGCTGCAGAGGTCACGTCATCTTTAAGGGGAGATGGCTGTGATCAGAGACTGACTGTGATCAGAACCCCAGCCTTACCTTCAACTGGGGAGATCTCGGATGCCTCCTGGGACCTTAAAACCAAGACGTCCAGAGACCAGTTATCTCAGCTGCAAATCTAGGAATGGAAGAACTCCAACCTCCCTGACCACGGGCACCTGGCAGGTCTTCTCAGGGGGAGACAAATGTGCGAACTCACGGACAAGCACTGTGCCTTCTCACAGAGCAGAAGGAACAGATGAATCAAAGAGCACTCACCCAGAACTGGCAAAGAAATACAGCTGGCATTGCCTAAAGAAATTCAGCACAGGAGACAGAGAGCTACATAACCAGAAACCCTGAGAGGAGAGATCAGGGGGAGACAAAGAAACAGCCCGCATACAAAAGAAGGGAGGAATCACCAGAAAAAGAAGGAAAGGAAATGGAGGCAAGCAATATGACAGAGAAAGAATTCAGAGAAGTGGTCATGAGGTCACTGAAAAGGATGGAAGACACATTCAATAATATGCGTAGAAACCAAGAAGAAATGAAGAAGAAATGAAACAATGACATCACTGCAATAAAGAACTCAATAGAAAGCATCAACAGTAGACTAGAAGAAGCAGAGGACCACATCAGTGAGTTAGAAGACAAGGTAGGAAAAATACACAAGCAGAGCAGCATCTAGAAAAGAAACTTAAAAAAAAGGACGAGAGCCTAAGGGAACTTTGGGACAACACGAAATGAAACAACATCCGCACAATAGGGGTGCCAGAAGAAGAAGAAACTGAACAAGGAATAGAAAATCTGTTTGAAGAAATAATGACAGAAAACTTCCCTGATATCGGGAAGAAAAAGCTCACATGGTCCAAAAAGCTCACAGATTCCCAAACAAGATGAACCCCAAAATATTGATAACAAGACACTTTATAATTAAATTGGCAAACACCAACTGCAAAGTAATAATCTTAAAGGCTGCCAGAGAGAGACAGAAAGTTACCTACAAAGGATCTGCCATCAGACTATTGACTGATTTCTCAACAGAAACACATCAGGCCAGAAGGGAATGGAATGAAATATACAAAGTCATGCAAAGAAAGGGTCTGAATCCAAGAATACTGTATCCAGAAAGGCTATCAATTAAAATTGAGGGTGAAATCAAGATCTTCCCAGACAAAAAAGGACTAAGGGAGTTTATTACCCCCAAATCAACAATGCAAGAAATGCGAAAGGGTCTGCTATAAAAAGAAGAAATAGGAAGGGAAGAAGGAACACAGGCATAAAGAATAAAAATGGTGACAAACAGGTACCTATCAATAATCACTTTAAATGTAATTGGATCAAATGCCCCAAAAAAGACATAGAGGAGTTAAGTGGATAAGAAAACATGACCCATATATCTCCTGTCCACAGGAAACTCATCTTAGAACAAAGAACTCACACAGACTGATGGTGAAAGGTTGGAAAAAGGTTTTTCAGGCGAATGGAAATGAAAAAAAAAATCTGGGGTAGCAATACTTATATCTGACAAATTAGATCTCAAAGTGAAGGCCATAACAAGAGATAAGGAAGGCCACCTCATAATACTAAAGGGAGCAATTCAACAAGAAGATATAACTCTGGTAAACAAATAGGCTCCCAATACAGGAGCACCCAAGTACATAACAAAAATTCTGGAGGCTATCAAGGGAGAGATTAACAGCAATACAGTCATAGTAGGGGACTTTAGTACCCCACTAACACCACTGGACAAATCCCCTAAACAAAAAGTCAGCAAAGAAACAGCAATCCTAAATGACTCACTAGATCAGATGGAATTGACATCTTCAGAACATTCCACCCCAAAGCCACAGAATATACATTCTTCTCAAGTGCACATGGGTCATTTTCAAAGATAGACCATGTATTGGGGGACAGGTAAAGTTTTTTTCAAATTCAAGAAGATAGAAATCATATTAAACATCTTCTCAGATCACAATGGCAAAAACTGGAAATCAATTACAATAAAAACAATAAAAAAATAAAACACCTGGAGGCTAAATAACATACTTTTAAATAATGATTGGGTTACCAAAGAAATCAAAGAAGAAATAAAAAGCATCATGGCAACAAATGACAATGAAAACACAACCTCCAAAATCTATGGGACACAGCGAAAGCAGTCTTGAGAGGGAAGTTCATAGCTTTGCAGGCCTATCTCAAAAAAAAAACAAGAAAAAATGGTAATAAATTGTCTAACCCTACAACTCAAAGAATTAGAAAGAGAGCAACAAGAAAATCCCAGTGTAAGCAGAAGGAAGGAAATAATAAAGATCAGCATGGAGATAAATGACATAAAGACCAAAAAAACAATAATAAAGGTCAGCAAAACCAAAAGCTGGTTCTTTGAAAGGAGAAACAAGATTGATGAACCTCTAGCCAGGCTCACCAAGAAGCAAAGAGAAAGGGCCCAAATAAAATTAGAAATGAAAGAGGCGATGTAACAATCAATCCCACAGAAATACAAAGGATTATGAAAAAGTACTATGAACAACTCTATTCCAATAAAGTGGACTACCTAGATGAAATAGACATATTCTTCGAAAAATACAAGCTCCCAAAACTCAATCAAGAAGAATAAAAAAAAACCTGAATAGGCCGATGACTACCGAAGAAATTGAAGCAGTGAGCAAAAATCTTCCAGCAAACAAAAGCCCTGGTCAAGATAGCTTTACAAGGGACTTCTACCAAGCATTCAAAGAAGAACTTAAACCTATCTTCCACAGACTGTTTCAAAAAATTCAAGAGGAAGGCACACTTCCAAGCTCTTCCTATGAAGCCAGCATTACCCTAATTCCAAAACCTGATAAAGACACCACAAAAAAAGAGAACTACAGGCCAATATCCTTGATGAACATAGATGCTAAAATCCTCAACAAAATTCTAGCAAATCGAAATGAGCATTACATTATAAAGATCATACACCATGACGAAGTTGGATTTATTCCGGGGATGCAAGGATGGTACAATATCCGAAAATCAAGAAATGTGATACATCACATAAACAAACCGAGAGACAAAAATCACATAATCTTATCAATCGATGCAGAAAACACATTTGACAAAATCCAACACCCTTTCTTGATAAAGACTTTCAGCAAAGTGGGAATAGAGGGACCATGCCTCAACGTAATAAGAGCCTTAAATGACACACCTGCAGCCAACATCAAAATGAATGGGCAAAAACTAAACCCGTTTCCCCGATAAACGGGAAGAAGACAGGGATGCCCACTCTCACCACTCCTGTTTGAAATAGTACTGGAAGTGCTAGCCATAGTGATCAGACAAGAAGAGGAAATAAAAGGCATCCAATTGGAAAAGAAGAAGTAAAACTGTCCTTATTAGCAGATGACATGTTACTATACATAAAAAACCCAAAGACTCCATTAAAAAACTACTGACCTAATAAGTGAATTTGGCAAAGTAGCAGGATATAAAGTTAACACCCAGAAATCTATGGCCTTTTTATACACTAATAATGAACTCACAGAAAGAGAAGTGAAAAAAACAATCCCATTTACCAGTGCACCAAAAAAATTAAGATACTTAGGAATAAACTTAACTGAGGACATAAAAGACCTGTACTTAGAAAACTACACAACATTGAAAAAAAAAGAGATAGAGGAAGACATGAACAAATGGAAGAATATACCATGTTCATGGATTGGTAGAATCAACATCATTAAAATGCCCATACTACCCAAAGCAATCTATAAATTCAATGCAATCCCCATTAAAATACCAATGGCATACTTCAATGATCTAGAACAAACTCTCCAAAAATTTATCTGGGAATAAAAAAGACCCCGAATAGCTGCAGCGATCTTGA
>NW_005872625.1:0-49794 GCF_000147115.1 Myotis lucifugus | reverse complement strand
ACTATCAAAACAAATAAGATAAGAATTCCCAGGTTTAGTTTTCCGACCCTGGATTTAAAAGATGAATGTCCAACCCTGACCCTTAAACATTCATGGTTCCTCCTGAACAAGGCATGGGCTTATCCAATGTCATGTACCTCCTGGTGGCAGCGAAGGGCCGCGAACTCCCATACTTCTCAGTTTGGGCTCCCTTATCTGTTCCTGCAATCAAGCTGTTTAACAGCAACAGAGAAAATCTGCCTTTTTCTGGCCATACCTTATGTTTTCATCTCGCCTAGAATTTTTAAAGCAATTTGGCTATACTTTCTCATTCTTTTTCTTTTTCTTTCTTAATTTTTGCTTATGAGAATGAACGGAAGAACTCGTCAAGGGAGGACTGGATCTCGCTTGGCTGAGAGGGTGGTGCGAGCTGACCCGTAGAGGACTCTAGAGCAGATGCAATCGGCTGTGGATCTAAGCAGGGTGTTAAGTCAACGTGGCCTTGTGGTGCACATGTCGAGACGTATGATGACAGGCTGAGTCGACTTATGTGCCTCTTAATGTCAGCTATTTCTTCCCAAATGTCCTTTAGGTCTCTCAAAACATGGTCTATCATTTCTATAATGACCTGAAGTTGGGGAGCAGATGTTTCAGGAGGTTTCTTTAACACGTCGATCAGCTGGAGAAGCGTGGTTCTAATGCTGCAGACTGATTCTCCAGATTGAGTCTGGGCAACTGACAGCATGCCCTGTACTTGGCTAACTGTCTGCTCCATTATCTCAGAATTGAGTGGCACAGATTCTTGAGTAGTTGCTATCTCCATTATTTCCATTGTTTCAGATTCTGATATAATCTCTTTGTGTGGCTGGATCGCTTGAGAACCTTTCCTTGTCTCCACTACGGCAGCATGTGCTATTTCTTGAGATAATTTGGTCTTCTTCTGTCTCCTGGCAGCTCTCACTCTCGTCACTGGATTGGACATCGTAGTGGCTGGTCTCTAGTAGACTATCGGCAATTATCTCAAGGGCCCTAATGAGAACTCTTAATGACATTGTGTCCCTGTCTCATTCTTTTTCAATGCAATTGTGACAGTACAAAATGAAATCTCTGACTGAAGGAATTTACCCAGAGGTGGCAAGTACTGGGCATATGTGCCCCATAGTCTCTTCCACCCACAGACATGTGGGTCAATGATCCTGTCCCCTCTAAACCCTCGGCTGAGCCACCCGGACTCCCACCACTCTGAGGCTGGCACAGAGAACACACTCTCTTTGCCATCTGTTAGTCTCTGCAATCCTTGACTTGATGGTCAGGTTACAACTTTGTAAAAAAGTGGTTCCAGCAGTTCCATCATCTTGAACTTTTGCATTGGCTTCTCTCTACCATCACCTGCTTTCTTCTTAAGCTCTGCTTGCTTCCCTAACAATCCCAGCGGAGCCAGCAGAGGGGCCATAACCGCCCGAGGAACCCTCAGGTGCAGACAGCAACAGCACCCTGGGAAAGAGGGAGGGCACCCAGATGACCATCCAGGCCCCCCAAACCTAGGGCTCAGGGTGATGGCCGACTCAGGGCTGGGGACAGAGAGCAGAAGCTGAGGCCCCTGGAATATGGGCTCTGACTCCACTTTACTCTTCAGCCTCTAGCTGCTTCCTGAAGCTGGACCAGGAGAAGCAGAGTCTCCAGGGCACCATCCAGGGCCTGCAGGACGCCTCCCTGGCCCTGCAGGAGAGCAGCCTCCAGCGCCAGGAGCTGGAGAAGGAGAACCAGCAGCTCAGCAAGCAGGTACCTGTGGGTAGTGTCTAGAACATACAGGCATGTAAGTGGCCAGGGGGAGCACCCAGGTGTTGGTGAGCATGCGCAGCTGGGGGACAGGCAGAGACCAGTGCAGCCACCATTATGGTAGGGGGGCAGGGGGCCTCCTGGAGAGGCGTCAGGAGGCAGCAGGAGGAGTCCCTGCAGCAGTGAGACCGCACACGATGGGCCTCTGTGTGCCTCGCTGCCTTCATCTGTGAAATGGGGTTGCAATGTACCCACCTAGTAGGTGTGGTGAGGATGGTGTGAGTTAGTGCAGGCAAAGGGTCCAGCGCGTGGTAAGTGCCTCATGAAAGGAGAGCAGCGCCCTGTTAGAAAGCACCGGGCGGGGCCCAAGTGCGGGCTGAGGTCACACAGTGGCAGGTCACACAAGCATTGTCCTAACCCCGAGCTCCACAGCATTTCCGGTTCCGCAGGGGGCGGGGCAGGTACCGGGAGAATCTCACCTGGTGGCCTTGGCACAGTCCATCTGGGTCCCTTCCCTTCACTGAGCATCATGGGCTCCAGCCGCTGCCAGTCGCTCAAGGACTCTGGTCCAGACGCCTGGCCGCGTCCTCTGGGAAGGAGGAGGTCCCCGCTGGGTCGCCTTGGGCCTGGCAGGAGGGCGCTGTCTGTAGAGACTGTCGCGGGCGCTGAGGCCAGCGGGCTGAGGCCATTGAGGGGAGCCCGAAAGGCCACCGTGTTCCTTGTCGCGGGGCACAGGGACCCGTCGTTCAGGGCCACCTTCCAAGGCGGCCGCTGTGTCTGTCCCAAGTCCCTCAGTCCAGGGAGGCCTCCGCGCTCCGCAGGCCAGTGTGATGGGCGCGGGTATGCCTGCTCCACCAGCCTCCCTGGGAGCCGTGGCTTTCATGGAGCGCCCACCGCCAAGCTTGCGCACTGGGTCAGAGGAGCGTGATGATGTTTACCTCATGCCACCTGGTTGCCTAGGACTTGGGCTTCAGAGAGTGTGCAGTGGGAGCATCAGGAAGACCCCTTGGCCTCACGCCAGTGGGCTGCGCCAAGTGGTGGCAGTGGTGGGAGCAGATCCCTTCCCGCCAGGTGGGGCCAGTGATAACAGTAAAAATCCCAGAAGGTAGGATGGCAAAGCAAAGCGGTTTGCATTTCTGAATCTCCAACATGGACTATCTGTTACTTAAGCAACGAATCTACTTAATGCAAAAAAACTCTTTGGAAGGCCCAGCAAAACCCAGTTTCCTCAGGAAGTAGCCATGCCTCCCAGGATGTGAGTCATCATAGTCCAGCGTCATGTGGGCATTCAAGCCCGGCCTCTACATCTCCTCACAGACACGGAAGGGCCTGGATAACATGGCCCCATCACCACAGGCAATTGGGAGATCTCTCTCTCCTCCAGAAAACGTTCAGAAACAAGCAGTGATGAGACAGAGGCCATAGGGCGGGGAATGTGCTTCTCCACGGCTGGATCAGTCAGGATTTCCCCATCAGTTCAGTCACATAATCGTCGTTATCAAGAGTCTCCAAGCTCCCAATGGCGTCAAGACACACCGTCATCGCTGCGTCAACCAGGCAGAGCTCTCCTCCCTGCCCAGGAGCAGACACGATAGCCGTGAGCAGCACCCAGAGGACACGGAGATGGTCACTTCCGTGAGGACAGGAACCACCTGGCTGGAGCCACGACCAGGACAACAGAAGAGGCAGCAGGAGAGCTGGGAAGGGGCTTCATCCCCAAACGAGCAAGTGTCCAAAGGACAGTGTTTTTATAGGGTCATCCTAGGCTGAGTTGGTCTGGGAATGTTTCGTTAAAACTGTACAGAGCAGTTTTATAAGTTGCCACATTTTTTTATAAATTTTTTTAAACATATAGCTATCGTCTAATACAGAACTGAGAAGACTTGTGATGACAGCTTTTACATGGATAGCCTTTCACCTCAGGGCTTCATGCAGAGGAAAGGGTTTTATGCAAAAGGAAGTTCCACAATTCCTAATCCTTTTAGAAATTGAGAAAGGCACGTGTTCTATGTATTGGTTGTATCATAAAGAAAATATTTTAATGCTCTATTATCTATTGTATTGCAAGAACCTGCTTATTAGTGAATCACATTTTGTGTATATAATAGAAAACATTCAAGTTGGTAGTCTAAAATACAGTAGTATTTTGTTAACAAATGAGAAAATGTCACATCAATGATTCATTTTACTAACATTTGAGAAAGATTATTGGTGAAGTTTGAGATAAATCATATTGTTTAACTTCATAAAGAATGTAAGTGTAAGTTCTGTGACATGCTCTTTGAGTTTTGCCCTAATTGGTTATCAGGGTATGTGTGCAAGGACACATTTTATTAGAGGGATTATGCATGTTGTCTTTCTGTTTGAACATTTGAATGAGTTAAGTCTTATACACTTTCTAGTTTTAAAAATTTTAAATCCTGTTAAAGCTTTTATGTATCAAGATGTTTCCCTTTAATTTTAGAACTAGTTTATAAAGGATTTATTTGGATCCTGTTTAATAACTACAGCATTTTGTACTGTTACTTTTTAATATATTGAAAACATAAAACAAACAAACAAAGAATAAAACAGAAAACACTGGTGGGTCCCGAAGGGAGGCAGCGATGGAAGACACGGTCCCGTGTGGAGACCGTGGATGGGCCGTTTCAGGGCATGGCTGCTGGTGACAGGAGTGCAGTGCTCACTCTCTCCTTTTGGTCGAGGGGATGGGGAGGAAGAGATGGCTGGACAACATTGCCTTTCTGGACAAACCAGGTCTTCCCAGTAGCGCAGTAGAAGAGACATCCAGGAGGACAGACAGGCTCACCAGCCAGGTTCATCCTACAGTTACCAGGACCCCATTCACATGGCAAGAAGGGCCCTGAGAGACTAGCGACGGCCTCCCTGAGCAGGTCATTCTGGGTCAGAGGGCCTCAGTCCATGTAGCCACCGTGGGTGACACAGCTGCGTCGAGGGCTCTGAGCACACCATGACGGGTGCCGGGATTCCGGATGAGGGAGGCGCAAGGTCACTCCTGCTTGCTGACCCCCTGGCAGGACTGATGCTTTCAGGTGTCTGGATGTCTGTCCCGACCAGCCTAGGGGTCCTGCCAGCGTCATTTGCTGAGGCTGCCCCAGCAATGGCAGGGACGTGGGCTGCAGACCAGAGACCTGGGTCCCGCTGGTCACGGCTCTGCTGGAACTTCATCTCTGGGTGAGGCTTGGGACCGCCCCTTCTCCTGTGCAGTGGTTTCTCCAGGCCTCTCGTGGGACGTCCAAGGTTCAGTGACTCATGCTTCTCGTCCTTTAAGGCTCCGTGCGCCTTGCAGCAGAGAAGCTGCCAAGCAGTGTGTCCTCTCCCTGGGGGCCTGGAGGAAGCCCCTCCTCATGCCGCGTCTCTCTGTGCAGCGCAGCTCAGGGAAAGCCACCGGACAGTCTGGGTTTTAGATTCACGTGGTCTGGGCACAGTGAATGTCTCTGTATATGGCAGCCCGACCTCAGCTGAGATAGAAAGGCTTGACCTTTAGAAAGATGAGAACCTCCAATGGGGCGGGTCCCCAGGGGTGAGCTGCAGAGGCCTGTGCTGTAGCCTCTGGCCCAGCTCCCGGCAGGGATGAGAGATGACCCCCGACACTTCTCCTGCCCTGGAGTCCACTCTGGTCCCTCCTCCACACACACAGGACAGGTGGTGGCTGCCGCCTCCCCACATGACTCCTTAGCCCTGTCTCTCGGGTCCCATCCCCCGCTTTCTCTCCATCAGTTCCTTGTAGGACTCCGGGCAGTCCTGCCACAGCCCTTGGGAGGCCTGTCTTGGCTCCGAGCCCCTGGTGGGAGGAAGGGGCTTCCTGTCCTGCTCAGCCCACTCGGGGCCTGGCTGCATCACAGGTCCTCCCTCATGTTGGATCGATGGTGCATCTGGGCCATCAGCTAAAAACCACAGGGGACATGGCCTGACATTGACCTCCCTGGAGCCAGGACAGGCCCAGCCTTGGACACGTCCAGACAACATGGCCCTCTGGGAGGTGTCAGAGAAGGAGTGACAAGGGTCAGCCAGGGCAGGTGGCCCAGAGTCCCAGGCCCCCCAGTGCCAGCTTGGCTCTCCCACCACCCAGTGTCGCCCAGGCTGTAGGCTCCCTTTGGTCTGTGTAAACCTTAGTTCCCGAAGTTCACGTCCTTCCCTGTAACTCACGACCCTTCTGTGGACCTTAGAGAGGGTGCGTCCCCCACGCTCACTTTGCACTGACATCTAAGAGTTCATTCCTTTAGCCAGGAGTCCGGTTTTTGAAAGGAAGAGGGGCAGCACTTTGGGGCCTATCATGGGAACACAAGCGCAGCACAGGGACTGATGAGCAGACCCCTGGCATCCGAGTGCTCTGGGGAATTGGAGCCTCCCCACAGGAGCCCTCGGCCCAACCCTGGTGCTTTGAGGAGGATGGAAACCCATCTCAGCCTAGTGAGCTCTCCCTAGGGGAAGGGAGGGCCTTCATGGAAGGACAGGAGTGAGGGCTCCAGTTCCACCGCAAAAAGAAGCAGAGAAGATGGGGGTGTCCAGCGGGGGTGTCCAGCCGGGGGGGGGATGCGTGTGGACAGGGGGCAGTCACATCTTCAGACCAGAAGCAGCCACACCAGATATGCAAATGTTGGCCATAACATTCCTTTCACTGGGACAGACGGGGCGGCAGGGGAGAAGGATTAACAGTAAGATGGGGAGGGGGGAACAAGGCGGGAGGCATGGGCCACAAACCCCAGGCTCCATCTGAGAGAGCAGGCCTGGGGTCGGCCCACTGCCATGCATTCGGCTCTGCCGCATCCTCACTGTGGGGCTCTGGGCAGATCACTGGACTCCCTGGGCTGATGCCCTTCTCTGAATGAGGGTGAGTGACAGCTGTGCAGGGCCTTCCTCCTCAGGGCCAGCTCCAGAGCAGGCACGGCTATCAGGGCAGATGCCTGCTTCCTGCTGAGCCCAGACCTGGTGCTAGGAAGTGGGGCAGCGATAAGGAAGGAGAAGAAAGATATTCTCACTTGTGAGAAAGACTCAGACACGTGGCACCTTGCAGCGCCTTTTGCTGTTGGCCCTGGCTGGTGGGGCTGCCCAGTGCTCAGGTCCCAACGTTGGGGCAGGGGGCTGAGTGTGCCCACAGGGTGCTGTGAGGACACGGATATGAGCCCCACTGTGCCTGACCCTCCCCCTCATGGGGAAGAAGCTGCCTGCCTGCTGCTTCTGAGGAGTCTGGAGACTGTGCCCAGACCTGTGAGACAAAGGCAGGGCGGCCTCAGCCCAGGAGAAGTAGGCAGAGCTGGCATTAGAGCAGCGACCTTTCTGGGAGTTTGTAAACCTGCCTGTGCCAGGCCGCTCCCAGCCAGGTGAATGGAGCCGGCTCTTGGTCCTGCTGCTCACTGGGTCGCTGGTGTCTGAAGGTCCTGCCCCCAGAGGTTCTAGTCTGTGTCCTGCGGTCTGGGGTGTTTAAAAGCTCTGAGAGCCTCCTGATCTGGATTTGGGGCTCCTCTGTTTTAGTTTTAGAGCCATCAACCCAAACCAGCATCAGGGTCACAAGTCCAAATGCAGGCTCTTGGGCCCCAGCCCAGACTGACCATGTCAGAAGCTCTGAGGGTGGGAGGGGCCTGGCACTCTCAGGAGGGGTCAGGTCTTGTTGTACCTTCCACCTCCCAGGTGTGAGATGAGCACGTCACCCTGACACAAGCTGGCGCCAATGCCTGCTGCTTGCTGGCCCTGTCAGTTATGGAAATGCACTCATGGTCACATTGTTAGCAGGGAGCCACCCTCTCCCCCTCCCAGGTGGTCATGAGTTTGGTGTCAGTGGGAAGGGACAGCACCATGGGCCTCGCCTGGGAGTCGCACCTCAGGGCCCACCCTGAGTCTGAATCTGGATCCATCAAGGTGTTCAGGTGTCAGGCACAGAGTGTGAGATGTGCGGGTCCAGGCAGTTCATGTTCAGGGAGTGGGCACTGGTGGGTCCCACAGAAGTGCTCTGTGATGGGCCGCTGATTGGGCATCATCCAGGCAGGACGGAGAGGGTCTGGCCTGGGCAGCAGTGGGGTGTGGAGGGGGAGCCACATGGGGAACGAGCACAGGCCTTGGTGGTCCATTTACTTGGAGGGGAGAGGAGGGAGAGAGATGGCAGAGGACCCCTCAGAGCAGCTGGATGAATAGGAATGTCACCAACTGGGTGAAGCCCGGTAGGACATCCAGTGGTGGCTGCTGGCCCCTGGAATGTGGCCTGACCCTCAGGACAGTAGTGGACACGGCCTAAGATGGAAGCATTGAGAGTGAGCAGTGGAAAGCTGGGAGGGAAGCTGACCGATTGGTGTCCATGGCCTTTTTCTCAACCATGAGCTGGAAGTACACACCATGGGCTGAGAGGTGATGGTCTGGGTGTGGGGAGCTCACTGTGCAACTAGGCCTGACCTGGGCAGCGGCTCAGGGATGCCACCCAGGAGCCAGGCTTCTCCCTTCCTGCTCTGCAGTCTTGGCAGTGGCTGATGTACCTCCCCAAGAAGTGGGACGGAAGGTTTTCCCTTGAGAAAAGGCTGATAAAGTGTTCCCTGGGGCTGACAGGTTTTGGGTTTGCTTTAAAACACAGTTCACTCCCTGAAACGGACTTTTGCATGGGCTGGGTCTTTGGCTCCGCAGATTGAAGACTTGGGAGTCCAGATGGAAAGAGAAAAGCAGACCAGCCAGGATCTGGAGATCCTCAGTGAGGAGCTGATGGAGGAGAGAGAACAGCTGCTCTGTGACATAGAGACCCTGAAGGCTGAGAGAGCCCAGGAGGTAGGCCCTCCAGTGCCCATGCCTCCTCTGGCACCCCTGCCTGCAAGACGGAGAGTCCAGGATCATAGGATGTCCTGGGAATCCAGCAGTGATTCCGGGGTTACCAGTTTCCTCATCAGCTGCAGTCAGACCAGCAATTACAGCCACCGAAAGGGGGCGAAGGCAGGGACAGTTATTGCCCCCAGGGACACTGGCAATCTTGTTTTTGATTGTCATGACTTGGGGGAGGAGAGGGGAGGTGCTCCTGACTGTGGTGGGGAGAGGCCAGGATGCTGAAAATGTCCTGCTGCACACGGGACAGCCTGCAGGACAAAGAAACATCCCACTTGAAATGTCCAGCATCACTGAGAACCCTGGCAACCTCCAGGGTTGATCCACCTCACAGTACAACAAGTCCCAGGGTAGGCCTCCCAGTGCTGGGTCAGGGGCTCAGGGATGCCACTGAGGTCCCAGGCTTCTCCCTTCCTGTTCTGCAGTAAATCAGAAAAAGCCTTAATCAATAAGCCAAATTTATTTGGAGTCCTATTCATTTTTGCTAGCCCTAGCAGGCCCAGAGGAACTCTTGCTTCTCAAATTCTGGAGCCCAATATGGTGGAAGTCTTTTCAATTTATATGTTTTTCAGCTCTTTGTTTTCCAAATTTAGAATGAGACTTCAGGACCTTCTGAGAAAAAGTCCTGTTTGCTCGGACAGGGCCATGAGACCATATCTCAAGGCCTGGCCAGGTGCCAGCACTGACAACTCTGTCTAGGGCAGAGTTTATGTCCTCTCTGGAGTGGGGAGTAGTCTTATTTCCCTATTATTTAAGCAAGCAAACGTTTACAGAGTAGCAGGGTTAAAGTTTTAAACAGCAGTTTTTACCCAAGATGGAGGTTACTATACTTCATAAAGTGTTCTGTGGGGCTCACAGGTTTCGGGTTTGCTTTAAAACACAGTTCACTCCCTGAAACGGACTTTTGCATGGGCTGGGTCTTTGGCTCTGCAGATTGAAGACTTGCGAGTCCAGATGGAAAGAGAAAAGCAGACCAACCAGGATCTGGAGACTCTCTGTGAGGAGCTGATGGAGGAGAGAGAACAGCTGCTCTGTGACATAGAGACCCTGAAGGCTGAGAGAGCTCAGGAGGTAGGCCCTCCAGCGCCATGCCTCCCCTGGCACCCCTGCCTGCAAGAGGGAGAGTCCAGGATCATAGGATGTCCTGGGAATCCAGCAGTGATTCCCAGGATACCAGTTTCCTTGTCAGCTCCAGTCAGACCAACAATTCCAGCCACAGCAGGGCGGGGGTTGGGGGGCAGATATTGCCCCCAGGGACACTGGCAATCTTGTTTTTGATTGTCATGACTTGGGGGAGGAGAGGGGAGGTGCTGCTGGCTGTGGTGGGAGAGGCCAGGATGCTGAAAATGTCCTGCTGCACACGGGACAGCCCGCAGGACAAAGATCCCCCTTCAAATGTCCAACTTCATACTCAGAGCCCTGGAGAACCTCCAGGATTAATCCACCCCCACAATACAGCAAGCCCTAGGGTAGGCAGCCCAGTGCTGGTGCAGTGGCTCAGGGACACCACCCAGAAACCAGGCTTCTCTCTTCCTGCTCTGCCAGTCTTGGCCGTGGCTGTTGAACCTCGCCAAGAAGTGGGCAGGAAGAATGTGGAGGGTGAAGAGACAGAGAGAAGGCCTCCCGGGATCCTCTGTGGACATCTCATTGGCCACACCTGACACATGACTAACCCTAGCTGCAAGGGAGGCTGGGTATCAGGTACTTGAGTTCTTCAGCCTCAATAGAGCAAAAACGGGGGCTTGGGGTGGTGCTTTGTATACATAAGAGACATGCATCCACCCTCCCCTGATACACCTTCCAGTCTAGCAGGTTGAATGATAGGTGACAAGCCAGGTGTCTTCAGACCTGTGCTATTGAGGGAATATACGTGGGTCCAGGGAGAGTCTTATTAGGTGCAGGACATTTAGAATCGTGGTGCAGGGCTTCCCTGCGGTGCAGTCAATTACACTGAGCCCTGGATGATGAGAAGGAGCCAGAGAAGCTGGAGGCTGGGGGTGGAGGCAGGTGAGCATTCACAGCAGAGGGAAGATCATGTGCAATGCCTGCAGGGGAGAGTGGTGTGAGGAGCGGCCACAGGGGTGGGCAGTCAGCTCTCGGGCCACTGTGGACCAGGGTAAAAAGCAAAAGGAAATCACTTTCATTGTTTTAAGAGAAGATGCGGTTTCTGTTTCTAAGTCATCTGGCTTCTGTGAAAGTGTTTAGACTTGAACTGTCTGGGTGGGGATCTCCATGCCCTTCACCTTGTGTCCACATCAGGCCTTTGGGAAACGTTAGGACGTCCTTTGGGTCCATGATGAGATGAACATTCCAGGCCTACACTTTGGGCTCCCAGTTTGGACCGAAATCACGCCTGTGTCCTTTCCATTGTGTTTTCCTGCAGATCAAGGATCTTGAACAAGTGGAGCTTTCGCTACGGGAGAGTTCACAGGCCAGCAGTGAGGCCTGCTTGCAGGACATCGAGAATGAGAACAAAGTCCTCCACCAGACAGTGATGGAGACCAGCAGCACAGTCAGCAAGCTGGAGTGGGAGCGGCAGCAGCTGCACCAGGATCTGGAGCAGGTGAAGGAGCAGGCGGCACGGGCGCAGGAGCTGGAGCAGGAGCTGCATCGGCTGCAGGAGGAGAATGAGAAGCTGGCCATGGAGGTCAGCGCCCTGACGACGGCCCCCGAAAGGGTCCACGCCCTGGAGCGGGAAAGCCAGGACCTGTTGCTGGAGAACCAGAGGCTGCAAACGTCTCTGGACACCCTGCAGCCTGAGGGTCTGGAGCGGGACAAGCAACTGGACAGCAGGGTAATTCTGGCCTCAGAATGAGTTAGGACGCATTCCTCCCTGGTCAACTCTCTGGTGGTTTGAATGCGGTTGGATGGGTGTTGTGAAAATACTGGTTAATTGGGTTGGTATTGCTGTTCAGGTTCTCTATGTCCTTACTGAATTTCCATGTACTTTTCAAAATGGTCAGAGAGGGTACCCAAGGAGGTTATCCAGAGAAAGGGCATAAATTGCTCAAGAAAAGTCACATGTGTAGACAGGTGCCCAGGACTAAGCTTAGGCCCATGCCAGAGCAGTTCCTTGAGTGCAGGTAGAACTGTCCTCAGCTCGGCTGGGTTTTGCCAGTCCTGAGGGTCCTGCTATTTTTGTGTCAAAACTTGACTTTCTCTTGGCCCTTCCCTGTGTGGGAGGATGTGGGGATCCAGGGATCCGGAGTTTGTGGTCCCCCTGGGCCTGAACCTGGTGAGGAACATCCCCTTCTCCCTCCTGGAAGGTGGAAAATTCCACTCTGAGCCCCCAGAGCGCCTCGCTCACTGCGCTCATAGAGAAGAACACGCAGCTCCAGCACCAGCAACTGGCGGCAGCCCACGAGGCCCTGCAGCAGGAACACGCGTGCCTGGGCGCGCTCCATGAGCACCTGTCTGGGGAACACGAGGCCCTCATGGATGAGTACAGCCGCCAGAAGACACTGCTGCGACGGACCCTGGAGCTGGAGAGCAAGGTGCTCAGTGACAGGTGGGTGCCTGCGGCTGGGGGTGACTGACCGGCTCCCCGGGCTCCTGCCCCCCCTTCACTCTGGCCCCTCATGTTTCCTCTGTCCCGCTGCTTCACAGTGAAGAGAAGTAAATCCACCATTTCCCTCAGCGATGTGGAGTTGGTGCGGCTGGAGACTGAGGGGCAGGAGGGTCCCCCAGGGAAGAAGGGTGTGCCCACTAATCCAGGCTCAGGGAAACCAGGTGTCAGCATTGGGGACCCAGCTCCCCTGGGCATTCATACCCCCTCTTCCTTTTCTCTCCAAACCAAGGACAAGGACGGGAAGTCACCACAGCTGCCAATGTTCAGGGGCGTGCCTTACCGAGGTCCCCAGGCCTTTTCCCTGTATGTCTCAAAGTCTGGGCTTCTGAATTTCTTTTTTTACTTTTAATTTTGGAAACTTTTGAATATATGGACGTGTACAGAATAGTATAGCAAAAACCCCGTGTTCCCATCACCTGCAGCAGCATTACCAATACTCTGCCATTCTTATGTCACCTTTACCTCTGACTCTTCATACACCTTTTTTTTAAAGTAATAATGATGTACCTTAAATGCATAAATCTTAACTTTGAGCTTTTGCCAAATCAGGGCTTTGTGTGCATGTAGTCAGCCAACTTTGGCTGAGCTCCTGCCCGGCAGATACCTGATTTCAGTGGCCCCGGGAGTTGCAGCGGGACCCAGAGCCTGGGGGAAGTGAGATGTACAGAGAACTCCAAGGTGGGGGGGGGGGAGAGTGGGAGAGATGTGATAAAGAGAGGCTCTCCCACACTTGGAGCAGCACAGGAGGGAGCTGTCCACCTTCTGTGCTTGTGAGTTGTCCCTGCTGAGTACTTCCCTTGCCTCTGCCTCAGCAGATGCCAGGCAAAGGCTGGGACTCCCTGGGAGCAGCTGAAGTGCAGGGATTTGGCATCACAGGGTCCAGGGAGGGCGCTGAGCCTGCAGAGCCTGTGGAGGGCGCCTGCTGCTGCATGAACTTGGGGGCAATGACGTTCATTTACGCACTCACTCAGTGCTGCCTGTGGACTCTCTGCAGAGCCTTCCACCCCTTTCTCCACCCAGATTCCCTTCCTTCCGGGTGCCGAGATGTCTGCTCCTATAAGACATGTCCTTGAACATGTCCTTGTTCAAGGCTGGACTCTCATTCCTTCCCACCAGAATGAGTATCTTCTGCCTCGTGGCATCTCCCTCACTGCCTCCTCCGCACCCGTCCTGTGTTCACGAGACGCTTAGTGAGCACCCACTGCGCGCGTGGTGCTGTCTAACGTGGTTGGAATGCACCCAGCTGACTACTGATGGGAGCCTCCTGTGGTGCCTACCCCGCAAAAGGCGCTGCGGACCTTACCTTCAATGCCCTATGATAACCGTGTGGATATAGTCTTATGTCTGTTCACATGGGAAGGTTTGTGCAGGTGGCATTTGACTGCTCTGAGGGAGGAGTTCATTGTTCTGCCTGTGACTCCTTGCTTGGTAGACCGACTGTGTGATTCAGTGGTTTTTGCTGGTTGGACAGATAGCTGGAGGCCCTTGGTGTGTCTGCAGCATGGCTGCAAGTTGGAGGTGGAGGTGCCTGGAACACAGGCCGGGGGCTCTGTATTCATTTCACCTGACACTTGACTGGGACACTCACTCCTTCCTTCCCCTGGTGCACATGTACTGGGTGTCCAGCCTCGTACCCAGGATTCAGTGGGGAGTAGGACTCACAGTTTCTGCCCTGCCAGACGGTCCTTACTAATGGTTGTGATATGCTTGATCCTGTGCTTTTCCAAGACACAACAGGGAAGCAGGAGGTGGGGACCCTAATGGTCCGTGGCTCCGTTTCTCAAACCTGGATGAGAAAGATTGCCGCCCTGAAAGCCCAGCAGAGCCCCCACCCCCACCTTCCACATCCCACGTCCTGTCCTGGCAGTCTCCACCCATGGCTAAAGGCCACAGGAAGGAACGTTTGTCTTCTAACAGCCACCCGAGCAGGTGTCTGAGTTTGAGTCCCCACAGGTCTTGGCTCCAGGCAGAGGGTACAAGTACAGCTGATATGGGGTCAGGGGACGAGGGATGGGGATGGAGGGCTGAGGGCAGGGGCTGAAACCATGGAACCTGGGTGGTCTCTGTCAGCCTTTCTCTGGGTGTGGACACCTCAGGAAGGGCCTCTGGAAAGGGATTTGCCTGCCTGGGGAAGATTGGAAGGTGATGACTCAGTCTCCACCTTGGACCTAGGGGGTCCCCCCGAGTCACCCTGAACAGGGAAGGTTCCTGCAGGAGGAGGAACAGCCTGGGGCTGGTCAGGGGCTCCCTCTTGTGCTCTGCTGCCCTCCAGAGAGGCTGTGCAGGACCCTCTGCAGACTGAGACAGGAAGGAAATAAAAGCCTGAGCTGAGGGGAGGCTGTGGGAGAGCGAGGGCAAAGGCTGGACTGGGGTTGCCTTGAGGAGCAGGGTGTGCAGCTGCCCCTGGTGACTGCTTGGGCCCCACTAGGCAAGCCTCTGGCCCCCAGGCTGCCTGGATCAGAGCAGGAAGAGTTGTGTTCCTGAGCTGGGGCGGAGGGCTCACCCAGGGCCCGGTGAGGGGGATCAGCTGTTATGGGCGGTGGAATTCCCCTGTATGTGTTGTGGTTTCTTTGAGAAGCGTGTGGAGTTCAGAAAACAGTGGTTTTGTTCCAAGTGGGATTAAGGAGGGAGGCTGTTTTGACAGGGATGGAAGGGACCATGGAGACACCTTGGGTGGGAGGAGGGGTACTTGGCTCCTGGGCTGTAGGAGACCCCCAGAGCTGGCCCAGTGTCTGTCCCTTCTCTTTGTCCAGCTCCGTCCCCTGACCATCACACTCTCCCTCAGCTCTGCAGAGAGAAGCCGCTCACCCAGGCTTTGAAGTCTCCCTGGGTGTCCATTCCTAGTGGGTGTGTTTCCCTTCAACAGCTACAAGGACCAGCTCCAACATAAGGCGGCGCTGGAGCAGCTGGGGACGCTCTTGACCACCGAGCGGGAGGCTCTGCAGCAGGAGCAGAGGATGAGTGCCATGGCCACGGAGGAGAACCAGAGGCTGCAGGGAGAGCTGGACAGGTAACCGCCAGGCCCCCTGCAGCGCCTCTGCCCAGATGTCAGTCAGACCCACTCACTCAGCACCCGCTGAGCTGAGCTCAAGTGAGACCCCTGGTGATGGTGCATTTTTACCAACCCTGCCCTGGAAGCAGCTGGTGGTAACAAGGTTAAGGGGACTCCAGCTGGTGGCTGGAATGAATAACTCGGCAGCTGGGATGGGGCATTGTCTAGGTTTGGACAACCTCCCCTCCCACAGTTATGATGCTGATGACTGTTGGGCAGGGGCACCTGCATCCTCTAACACCAGCGATCCCGTGAGGGAGGGAGGCTCGGTCCTCAGCATTCATGCATTCCCATTTGTGAATTCACCTCCTGGCTGAAATGTATTGGTGACCCCCAAATCAGTGCCCGTGGCCTGTCATGGACGTGCCCAGAGTGGGAGATACTGGAGTCGCCTGATGTGCACATTTGCAGCTGAGGTTGAACAAGTCTTTGACCCCAGCCTTTTTTCAGCTCTCACCTACCATCCTCCCCTTCATGGGCCATTGAGTGCCATGGTATTCATTTTTGTGCGTTTTGGTGATGATTTCGCTGTTTGAAATGGCTCCCAAATGGAGTGCTGAAGTGCTGTCTAGTGTTCCCAAGTGCAAGGCTGCGCTGGGCCTTACGGGGAATGTACGAGTGACACTCAAGGGTCATTTGGACCCAGGTATGGTGCTGTTGGCTCTGAGTGTATTACAGGAGGCGTCTTTGTGTCTTGATCAGCTGACACAATGTGACCAGAGACTCCCAAGAACCGGTGGGAACAGGTTCAGTATTCACATTATACTGCAAATCATAATTGATTGAGCTATTGTTATCCTTTAAAAAAACCACATCAACAGAGGTGAAAACAGGCTCAGGGAGATTAAACCACTTGTTCAAGGTCAATGCTCCTAGTTAGTGGCACAGGCAGGATTCAAATCCAGGTCTTGCCTCAACCTAGAGGCTTGACCACATGAAGCCTTCCTTCCCACAGCCCTGATTTAACATGTGCTGTGGGGCTGTAAACTCAGCTGCCTGCAGTGGCCAGGCAGGTCCAGCAGGTGGGGAAGGAGAGTCAGTGATAGACCAGGTCCTGGTGGAGAATACACCCCAGTTAGAGGCTGTCAGTTGGGAGGCAGGCCAGGCTGCCAGGTCATCCTTCTTTATGCTTTTTTTTTTTTTCTGAGAAGAAGATATCTGAATGTTGATGGAAACTTAAAATTTTGGAATGCTGGTACAATAATTATTTTTTTGTTGTGTTTGTTTTTCAAAAATATCTGCTTTGTTTGGGCAGGACAGAGGACCAGGAGCAGTGGTTCTCAACCTTCCTAATGCCACTATCCTTTAATACAGTTCCTCATGTTGTGGTGACCCCAATTCCATTGTTACAAATTGAACATAATTAAAGCATAGTGATTAATCACAAAAACAATATGTAATTATATCGGGTGTCCCAAAATTCACGCAAGATATGCAACTCAATTCAATTGCAAATCTTGCGTGAATTTTGGGACATGCTATATGAGTGTTTCCGATGATATTAGACGACCCCTGTGAAAGGGTCCCGACCCACAGGTTGAGAACCGCTGAGTGGGAGGCCCTGGAAACATGTCTGAAGCCAGGGGCCTTTAAACCTAAACCGGCAAGTACTTACAGAACCACAACAGAGAATCTTTTTATCTTGTTCTGTTTCCTCTCTTTATGTTATTTTATTTTTTTAGTTGACTTTATTGGAGAGACTTGAATTAATAAAACCACACACACTTTAAAATGAAATAAAATAGAATAAAATAAGTAAATGTTAAATTTTTTTTAAAAAGCTGTGTGGGCCAAATTTCACACACCTGTGTTCAAATTGAGTCCAAGAGCCTCTGGTCATATGAGCTTTTTGGTATAAATCTTCCCCAGGAATCCCAGTCTGGTAATGATGATGATGATGATAATTTCAGTGGATTTAGGTAACACTCCAGAATCTCCTATTTTATTTATCTCAGTAGTTGAAATTAGAAAGGGGTTTGATTTTGGGGAGAAGAGCTGGATATAGACATAGAGTCTTAGAGCAGAAATGTTCTGATTCAGTGTTTAAGTGTCTCAATCAAAGAACTCTTTTTCTAAGTAGGCAGATGTGCCAAAGCCTCACATAGAAAGGACTTTTACAGGGATGCTCTGTTGTAGTGGTGTCCGAGCCTGCCTGTCCTTCTCCCCCAACACCCAGTGGGGCAGCTGGGGTAGCCTCCTAGAACCCCAATGAACACAGTTTGAAAACCGCTGATTTTGTTCAACCCTTCATTAACACAGGAAAAAAACTAAGGGCCAGAGAGGTTGCTGTTTTGATTAAGGTTGCAAAACTGGGACAGAGCCTGGGAGTGTGCCTCAGCCCTTGGCCCTGTGTCTCTCCACCCCCAGGGCCAATTCCCTGCACCAGCAGCTGAAGAGGGAGCAGGAGGAGCTGCAGACGCACAGCAAGAAGCTGCAGACCTCCCTGAGTGACACCCAGCTGCAGGTGAACTGCTGGCAGGCCCAGTGCGACTGGCTGAGGAAGGAGCAGGAAGAGCTGCAGATCTACAACAACGAGCTTCAAACATCCCTGAATGAAATGCAGCTGGAGAAGAACTGCTGGCAGGCCCGGTATAAGGGGCTGAAGGGGCAGCAGGAGGAGCTGCAGGTGCACAGCAAGAAGCTGCAGACCTCCCTGAAGGACACCCAGCTGGAGGTGAACTGCTGGCAGGACCAGTGCAACTGGCTCAGGGAGGAGCTCCAGAGCAGGGACATCTCGCTGACCGAGCTGGGCAACCACTGCCAGGTGAGGCCAGAGCTGGAGGCCCCAGGACCCTGGGTGGGCCTGTTCCCTGGGCTGACGCCTTGGGCTCCACCAGGTGGGAATGGGTCCTCATTGGCATCTCTGCTCAAAGGGTGTGTGTGAATGTCACACAGAGGCAGAGAGGAACCCAGAGGCAGTTGACTGGGATGAACACCATGACTGGCAGGGGTGTGCTACAGAACACCTTTCACCTGATCTTTGCTTTTTGCAGGGTCGGGGCGGTGCATGGAAATAGCCAAGTACCATTGTATCTCCGTCCTCTCGGCTGAGCACTCTGCTCTCTGTGTCATCTCATTTAATTCTCACAATGATCTTGTGAGCTGGGGTTCCCATCCTTGTCCCTCTGAAGTAGCGGGTTGGAACCCCGTTTGTCTGAAGCCAAAGCTTGGGACTTCCTGCTACACCAACTGCGATGATATTCTAGAGCAGGAGCTGGCCACCCTCAGCCCAAAATTCAGGTCCAGCTTCACGCCTGTTTGTGTATGGCTGAGAACCAAGAGTAGCTTTCACAGTTTTTAATGGCTGGGGAAAATCAAAAGCAGGATATTTGGGGGCAAGTGAAAGTGACATGAAATTTAAATGTTGGTGTCCATGAGTTAAGATTTTTGGTTTGTTTATTTTTTAAACACAGACACACCCATGCGTGTGCATTGTTTCTCTGGCTCCTTTCCTGCTGTAATAACAGAGTTGAACAGTTGCAACAGGACCACTGTCGGCCTGGAAAGCCTAACATATTTAGTACCTCGTTCTTTACCGGAAAAGCGTGCCAACCCTGCCTAGAGCAGAGATGTGCAATAGGAATATAATGCAGGCCACCACATGTAACACTCAGCTTTCTAGTAGCCATATTCAAAAAGTAAAAGGAATCAGGTGAGATTAATTTAAGGGTCTATTTTATTGAACCCTTATATCTAAAATATCACATGTAACCCCTAAAGCTTATTAATGAGATTTTTTTATAATATGTTTTTACTGACTTTTTGAGAGAAACATCCATCAGTTGCCTCCTGCATGGCTTCTACTTGGGAATGGAGCCAGCAACCCAGGCATGTGCCTTCATCAGGAACTACACTGGTGATTTCTTGGTGCATGGAATGATACTCAACCAAGCCACATGCACCAGGCAGCTTATTAATGAGATATTTTACATTATTTTCGAATCATTATTAAGTCCTCAGAACCTATTATATATTTTGCACTTATGGCTCATCCCAGCTCAGACTGGCTGCGTTTTCAGTGCTTAGCAGCCACACGTGGCCTGTGGCTGCCTGATTGGACGGTGCAGTGACAGAAGGCTTGGCCATCCCCATGGCATTGGCCATATTGGTCATGCCAGCTGACGTAGATAATACCAAAATGGCCATCTTTGTGCATGTGACCTTTTTCTCCTTTTGGAAGTAGATTCCCAGCAGTGGAATCACGGGAGCGTGTGGTGTTTGAGACATTGTCCATCTGTGTTTTAGCTGCTCTCCCGCCTCAAGGGCAACTTGGAGGGAGAAAACCGTCACCTACAGAGCCAAAACCAAAGGTTGAAAGAGCAGAACAAGAGGCTTCTCCAGGAGGACGTGGAGTACAAGGACCAGCACCAGGAGGAGCAGCGGCAGTACGTGTGAGGGGTGTGGGCTGACGGATGCCTGTCAACAGCTCCGTGACTAGACTGCGCCATTCTGGGCAGCAGAGAACCCCCTGGGCGCATTCGTGTCCCAGGCAAGGGGACAGACCATCTTACCAGCACATCCTTCTCGTTTTCCTGGGAATGGTTCCAGATTTCTGCAAATAGGGGTGGTTGGCTTTGTTGGCTTTACAGAGACACTTCCCTCTGCCAGGCGCTTCTTAATCTGCTTTTGGGATCAAGGTCAATTTGAAAAATACAACAGTGGTAAAGAGAGGTTCCTAGGGAAGGACTTCAGATCACAGGCTGAGCCCTTTCTGTGTCGGTTTTTCCCTTAATGGGTTGCAGAGTGGGTTGTTGGTGCACAGTGGCTGTCCTCCCTCTGCCCACGTTGTCTTTGTGGACAGTCCTGGCCCTGTGAGATACACAGAACCAGTTACCTGGTCTCCAGGAACCAGTAGGGGTGATGGGATGTGAGCAGAGCTGTGTGCACACAAACAGATGTTGAGGAGCTTCCTGGAAATGGAAGGAAGCGTGGTGGTGGGAGTTGAAGTTCTGTTGCTGACACGGATGGGCAGAAAGCTAGCCTGTGTGTGTGGGGAACTGGAGGGGGCCCGGGGAACGTGAAGGTGGAGCTTCGCGTTTTCTAGGCGCAGGGAAGGTGCAGGGAGTGGCAGGAGGGGAGCTGGAGGAGGCAGCACTTAGCCGTGGAAGACTGCCATACCTGGCTAATGAGTGGGATTCACTGGGAAGTGGGTGATTAAGGGATGCTGGTGTACAGGGCCTAGGAAGCTGCCAGAAATGAGGGCAGGAGGAAAAGCCTTGGTGCTGGAATCCTTGTGGTTTGGAAGTCAAGTCATCGGAGATGCATCTTGTGGGTCCACGGTGGTCTTCACCCCTCGGTGCTGTGCTGTTTGGACTGTCCTTCCTTGTGATCAGGAATGGCTGGCCAGTGTGGGACAGAGGGACATGGCCACAGTGACCACTGGGTACTGTCCCAGATCCCCGGGGTGATGCTGCTGTTCACTGTTCTCCTGGATTCGTCTGCTCATCTACAGGGGGACTCAACATCTACCAAGGATGGTTGACATGGGAAACCAAGGATGACTGACATGGGAAACTGCACTGTACTTTTAGGGTAGAAGTGAGAGTTTGTAGCCTGAAGTGGGCTCTCTATAACGCAGCTGCTAAAAATTACCAGCAGAGGTTGGGCAGGTGCAAACTACAAGAGTGGGGACCTGGTACCCTGGGGATGATCTGATGACGGTTTTGCATTAGAAAGTGTCTGCAGGAGGCCAGGGAGTGGGCAGGCTTCCTGAGCCTGCTCCAAGCAGAGTCATCCCCAGCCCTGGGATAGCTGGGCCATGAGTTTGCAGGGGTGGGGGACGGCTGTGGGAACAGAATAACACAGACTAGAAGAACAGAGGCCGAGCCGAGGTTGCTGGGAGCAGAGCAGGTCTGTGGCCAGGGACCCAGTGGTTTGCAAGCAATCTTCTCACGGATGCTCACTTCGCGGTGAACTCACGGAAAAGCCCTCATATTAGGAGGGGCCTGGGCACCTTCTTGACTGAAGGAGCCTGAGCAGCTGTCTGGATGCCGAGGACTCATTTTCAAGCAGGGAAAGCCGGGGTCTGAGCTGTCAAGGCCACATGGGTGAGGAGAGGCAGGGACAGGACAGGAGCCAACATCCCAGTGGGGGGAGCTGTATAGCGAGCACTGCGTGCATGGCTCCTAGACAGACAACAGGAAAGCATGCCATGTCTTCTGCTTCAGGAAAGCCAGGCTTCCTCTCCCAGGAGCGGGGGTGCCCTTTGGCAGCCCAAGGTTTAAGAGGCTCCTTTCTGTGTTTTTAAAAATGTGAACTGACTTCCCACATTTAGAAATTAAAAGATTTTGCTTCAGAGCCAGGGCTTCTGGAACCTTTGGGAAAAGCAGTCAGAAGCTCCACCACATGGAGAGCGGTGCTCCTTTGCAGGCCCCGTGTAGGGTCCCAGGTTGCACCGAGCGCTCAGCCTCGCTGCAGCCCCCACTCCTCCCTCAGGTCCTTCCAGGCCACTTTGCTCCTTATCTTCTCTGTCTGGCTCCCAAAAGGCTTTGAGTTTGCTTCACTAGAAGTGTTAGCAGAAGCCCAACATTGGAGTGGGTTCAGGTTGGAGGTCTGACTTTGCTAAACTGACCTTTTTAACCTGATGCCTGTCTAACTCAGCGAGGGCAGACCCCTCCCACCACTAAAGCTATCGTTGGTCTGCACCTGCAGGAGCTAGCCTAGCCCTGGGTCTGACCCGAGTGCCCAGCATCCTGAGCTGACCTGGCCCGAACCCTCGGGGTTTCCCAGCTTGAGTTTCAGGTGGTTCGGGTCTCTCTCTTGATGTGACGCACAGCCTGACCCTAGGTATTCAGCCGTCTCCTTGATGAGTTAGGCTCCTGGACCCATGTCACATGTTTCCATCCCATATTCCCAACTCAGGGGTCATGGTGGTCATGAGCACCGTGATGTCTGAGTCCCAGAAACACACAGGCTCCTTCTGGGCCAGGTCCTAGGTGGGGTGTTGAGTCAATTTATGTGTTTTATTTTAAAAACCAGATTGTTCTTCTCTCTCCTCTATTAGAGACAAATTAAATGCCTTACAGAGACAAAATGAAAAACTGGAAGAAAAAAGCATGGCTCAGCACAAGTTCCATGATCCAGCGCCAAAGAAGTGAGTTGACTTAAGCATCAGTGGCTTACACACAGGACAGAAAGTTTGCTTTTTCATGAGCAGGGGAAGCTGTAGCATCTAGAGCAGTTGCCAGTTTGTTGGGCCTGTACCTTCTGCTCTATGGCAGGTCCCTGTGTGCAGGTCCCTCCCAGCAGGGAAAGAATTTAGAGTTTCTTTCGGTCCCACCCTCCATACTCAGGTTTATCCTATGAGGGATGGTGAATGCCAGCTGGTCAGGAGCCTGTTTAAGGGCAGAGTCTGTGCTTTTAGAGCCACTAAAGCAGGCATATCAGCCTTTGTCTTAAGTTTGCGGGACTTAGAAAACCAGGTTTCTGTTTTGGGATGGAAGCTTGGGTCAGATGCTGGACGAGCACCCCTGTCTTCAAGCACAGGAAACTTTTGTTCTGACCACCATTCCTCTGGGTTCACTGGACCTGACCCGAGGGCAAGTTCACAAACACATTCCCTTCCCCAGAGAGCAGCAGCCCAGGTGGTGGGCCGATTTGACCCCTGAGACTGCCGGCCTCCATCCAGCAGGGCTCCCCCTGGGCCCGAGCCTGAGCCCAGGAGCTGGGCCTTCCCATTGTCCTGTCCCAGCCCAGCCTTGAGGTTAAAACACCATGAATCCGGCAGGGCCTCTCTGTAGAAATCACAGAACCACAGAATTTCGGAACCTCTGCCTGACCCTTCTGTTGACAGGGAAATTGAGGCACTGATGAGGAAATTGAGTGGCTTCTGTAAGCACAGTGCTGTTTCGTGGCAGAGCCAGGACCAGAACCTAGCTATGGTCCCTGTTACATTAGAATGCTTCATTTCCTGTTAGCTGGAATGAATTACCTTTTACATTCACAGTTTTAATTTATTTACTTATTTTTCTAATCCTCATCTGAGGATATTTTTCCCATTGATTTTTAGAGAGAGTATATTTTTCCCATTGATTTTTAGAGAGAGTAGAAGGGAGGGAGGGAGGTGACAGCCATGGGGGAGAGAGAGAGAGAGAGAGAGAGAGAGAGAGAGAGAGAGAGAGATGAGAGCGACCCATCAATTGGTTTCCATCTGCACACACCTCGACCGGGGCCGGGGATGGAACCTGCAAACCAGGTATGTGCCCTTGACGGGGGATGGAACCCACCACCCTTCAGTGCTCAGGCTGATGCTCCAACCACTGGCTAACTCATCCAGGGCTCACTGTTTTTACTTGAAGGGGTCCACTCTCCTGCCCTCTTCCCCTCACCCAGATTCCTCAGTGCCGGGAGTGGGCAGAATATGCCAGCCTATTTCAGGTATTATTAACTCTAGCAGAAGGTGAGGATGTCCCTGACTCTTTCTAAAAATGGCATTTTGGTGGAATTTTGCCAACCAGCATGATTAGGTTAGTATAGCACCACTTCCTGCACTTGGCACAGTAATTAAGAGCTGAAAGCTGGGTTTGAAATTCTGTTCTCCCGAGTGGCCAGTGTGGGTTCCTGTACGATGAAGGCTTCTACCACCCCTGGGTCTGTGCGAATTAACTGCACATTGTGTGCCATCTCCTGAGCCCCAGGTGGGGTGAGCGTGGTGACAGTGAAGAGCACCCGCTTTCTGAACCAAATTAACCACCACCTTTACAGGCTGGTGATGGAAATTCCAGCTCGCGTAGGGCACCCAGACACCTGCTGGAGGGGCAGTGAGGGTTGGCTGTGTCCTAAAAACCTACCACTTACAGGAAAAAGCACTGGATTGGAGCCAAATTCTTACTCAAACTCATCAAACTAAAGAAAGGGGGTTCCAGAGAACGACGGAAGTCAACCTCAGAGAGGACTTCCTGGCCGCTGGGGTCCTCAGACCAGGCCTTGCCCAGTACTTCTCAGCCTCTTCAATCGCAGCTGGAGCCCCTCCAGGCCACCCCATGCTGCTCAAAGTGAACAGAAGAGCAAGAGACCTGCAGGGAGCCCAGGGGAAAAGGTAGGAGGGGCTGACCTGTCTGCAGGCGGGAAGTGAAGGGGAGGAACTCAGGTCTCCCTCAGGGACAGGGGAGAACCAAGGAGACTGCCTCTGTGTGCACATGTGTGTGTGTGTGTGTGTGTGTGTGTGTGTAGGATGCTGAAGGGAGTGTGCTCCACACATGCACGTCTGTCTCCTTAGGAATGTCTCCTTAGGAATGTGAACACCCAAGTAGGAAATATAACCCCCAGTCAGTGTTGCTGTACTTTCGTCCCAGAACAATTCAGTTCCTTTAGTATGAGGAGCCTAACGCCTCATGGCCACTGTGGTAGGGACTCGAATATCCAGAGCTGGTGTCCACACAGTTACTGCAGAGACAAGCTCCACAGCAGAGGATTTTGGGGTTCCCTGTTTCCTCCAGGCCTACAATAGGCCACTTCTGTAGGGAGATCCACAGTGCATTTCACACGTGAGAACAGCTGCAACGTCTTCAGCAAGGCCTCCTGTGGCTCTGATCTTCCTGTCACTTTGAAAAGGGGGTTTGGTTTTCTTCTCTGACCTGATCTGGCCTTGAGTCCTGCCACCATGGGGTGCACTGCACCTCATCATTCAGGGTTGTCACGTGGAATTGCCAGAGGTTCTGAAGTGGATTCCTAGTTGCATGTGCTGTATGTATTTCATGGAATCTCAGAGGCTGTCAGGACAAGGGTGCTCACATAAGAAGATAAATGGGTTGTGGCAGTGATGATTTTGTCACAATTGCCACCAGGACAACAGTGACTGTGAGTCAGAATCGAAGCTGCATCCTGATTTCAGAGATGTTAAGGTTTGGGAGAGGGGGTGTTGGGGTCCAGCCCCAGCAGGTCTAGGTGTTCCCAAAGATGTGGATGGAGTCGGTGAAGAAGGAATGACACGGAGACAGTGTTCAGTTGATCAGCAGCCTAGCCAGGTTTTCTAGTCATGTTTTCTAGCCAGGTTCTGTCCAGGTTCTCTAGTCAGTTCTCCAGCAAGGTTCTGTCTTTATTCTCCTGTTACATCTGTATTTATACCAATTGATTTTAATCCTATCCATTCTATTCCAAAGGTTACGATGTTTGTTATCTCCATTCCAAGGTCACTACTCTATTGTTCTGTTAAGCTACAAGGAAGTAACTGAAGGAGATTATCCTCAGTAAAGATTATGTAGCTTAAGAGTGATTGTTCATAGTTAAAGTGGTTAACTACCGGCCAGGCACTTAGTTAAGGGTTTTTACTGATTTATTCCCTTTCTTAGTCCTGTTAATCCCTAACTCCAGGGAAAAATCCCCACCTGGAGAAACAACCTTTCTCGGAGAGGTGACCTTGGTTAAAACATATAGCGTTAAGTAGGGGAGCAAACATATTAAGAACAGTATGCCATATAAACCAGGTCCCTTGAAACATATGCTGTGCAGATGGTTCTTCCCTGCAGCGACTATGTCAAGCGGCAATGATGGACCGGCTTCCGGCAAGGGAGAAAGTGCATCCTACTTGCTTTAAACATGGCTGAGTTTTCAATTTACTTTTAAATATCATTTCATACATGACTTACCTATAAACCTGCCAAACATGCACCCTGAGAATTTAAATTTTATGAAGGACACCAGGACTTCCTGAAGACCAGCCCAGGCCTGAGACTCGTGCCCTCTCAGGGGCGGCTGTTACAGCACCAGAGCCTGTGACAAGCTGCCTCCTGCGTGTGACCTGTGCACATGCCTTCCTGGGTGACATTCACCACTTCAGGACCTCGAAATGCAAAAAAACGAAGTGTGCACACACATCCATACCAGTGTTTAGGGACTTATGCTCGCATTCCCAGTCTTTACAGGAGGTGAATTAGGTCAAATGCTCACATGCAGGGAAATTATAATGAAGCTTATTAACATTTATCTTGAGGTGTCTGTTGCCAAGGGTTCTCATGGGGGCTACATAAATTTTTTACATTCAACACCTTCCTTTGTGTTATTGTCTAATTTGACTTAATTTACGATAATCAGCCTAATAGAGCTAGAAAAACTTTCAGAGAAAAGATGCTTGACTGCCCTGGCCGGTTTATCTTAGTGGTTAGAGTGTCAGCCCTCAGACTAGAGAGTCCAGGGGTCGATTCTGGTCAAGGACACATGCCTGGGTTGCAGGCTCAATACCCGGCCCAGCTGAAGTGTGTGGGTGGCACCCAATTGATGTGTCTCTCTCACAGAAATGTTTCTCTCTCTGATTCTGCCCCTCCATCCCACTCTCCCTGAAAAAAATATCCTCAGGTGAGGATTAATAAAACAAACGATATTTTTGGATTCTTGAGTGAGGAGGTCAGTGGTAGATATTAGTAACGGCAGCCATGTAATGGGGGCTGTTTCTGGGCTCAGCAATCTTTAGCTAGTTTCATACTTTATGTCTCTCCTTTAGTCCCAACTGCCATGTGGAGCAGGCATGATTCCTATCCCCTTTTCAGCGCTGGGAGAGTGAGGCTTGACAAGGTTAAGCACTTTCCCAGAGAATAAGGGGTGGTGCTGGGAACTGAACCCGGGTCTGACAGATTTCGGAGCCTGAACTCTTATCCACTGTGAGCACTGCCTGCAGTTAAACCTGCTTTGGTCCCTGATGGTGTTGACCAAGCCTGGGGCACCAGCATTGCCTAGTGGGTCCCCTCTCCTGTGGTGTGAGCTGTGGCCACCAGGTGGTGGTGTGGAGAGAGAAATAACTGGTGCTTCTATGAACTTGAATCCTAAGTCAGAAATCGGATAAGTCAGTTATGCTCATGTACATGACATGTTCAGGAAGTTAGGCCAATTGTCTGCTCTGATAAGACTCCATAATTTAAAGGCCATGAAGTGTAGGTTTGCAGTAGAGGATGCGTAGGGATCTAAATGGGAATAATTCTTGATGTTGACAGTGTTTTGGTCTGAAAAAGAGGAATTTCAAACTCATCCTTCCATAAGAGGCTGTTTGAGATGCACAAGGACTATTAGTGAGCAGTTCAGGTGGACTGTCCTGTTGCAGCAGCCAGAAGCATACCAGGAAGTGTCCCAAGGTGTTTGAACAGGAGCAGGAGTTAGTTGTGTGTGAGCCAAGTTGTCAGGGAGCTGGTCATTAGGGCGGAGGAGTAAGAAAAACCGGGTCCTAAACTAGTAAACATTCTTATTTAATAGTTTAACACATTGACATTGAAAAATAGTCTAAGGCAGCGGCTCCTAGAGCAATGCAGAATCCTCCTCACCTGCTAAGTAAAGCCTGGGCACAGGACGCCACTAAATTAATTAAGTGGGGTCAGAGCATAATGGCTCACTGAGTCCTGATCCTGGTTGTGCTGTGGGTATTGTTTCCAACTCTCCTGGGCAGGACAGGACTCTGATTTCCCAAGAACATTTAGCTAACGCAGTCATTTGTTATTCATTTCATTTATTTGCTGTTTTGTTTTGTTTTTCCTTCCTCTCTTGGGTTATCCGGGGGATCACAACTTAGCAACTTGGCGCAAAAAGAGTCACTTTTAGAGAAGCAGAAGCGAGGAAAAGGCCAAGTCTCCATCATCCCGCCCGGTTTCTGTAAACGCCTGAAGTTCTCCTCTTCCTCTGACATCGCACCTGCTTCTAACTAGCTCCTCCCTTTCTCAGACACTGGGGATTTCTAATCCATCAGTGTCTTCACAATGTACCTGCCTTCATGTCTGAAATTCAAACAAACAAGCAGAAAAACAAAAACAGTAGCAAAAGGCCAGATGACCCATAGTGGACCCCTCCTCCTGACCCAAATTCCAAGCCAAGCTTAAAGCAGCCAACCTGGATTCTGACTTCAAAGGAGACCAGTTGTCTCGGCCTCTGGACCAGACTCCAGCACAGTGTTAGGGGAGCCTCAGGGCATCCATGCCTGGTCCCTGAGCCAGGGTGTCAGTGCTACGTGAGTCCTGGGCCCAGTGCCGCCCCCTCTCTAGCACCTGCAGGCTTGTAGACCTTGCCCCTGTGCAGCACAGAACTCATCAGCGGTCGCTATGCTTCCGAAACTGTGTGGCCCCTGTCAAGTGAGATTTTTTTAAGACTCATTTTTGGGCAGCTAACTTTAAATCTGGTGCCCTTATCTCCACCTTCTGTGTCAAAGCACAGAGTCTTGGCTTTTGTGGAGCAGTCCCTTTTTAGATGTCTTCTGTGTTTTGAAGAATTGACTGCTCCACTCAGCATCTCAAATAATCGGATCGATGTTGCCCAGCCAGGGTTCAGCCCAAAGTGACGTTTTGGGACCGTGCTGAGTTCCTCTGACGTCTTGGATGCTGCTGTGAGGGCAGCAGTGGACAGACAGGTCATCAGCTCACTGTCACTGTCAGCTGGGAGCGCTGTTCCACAGAAGCCTTTAGCTACTGCATTGTTTTCTGTCTTCAGCCATCCTCGTACCATCTCCATGATTTTGCAAAGTCTATTTCACCTGAGTGATACTGACATACTTTCCCTTGAATCGAGTTGCCGTTTCCAATTTATTTTAAAAGGGAAGATTGTTATCAGTACTGTGAGTGGAAAACCACTATCATAAATGCAAGGTCACCGTGAAAGTAAACGAATGACGCTCGCACTGCTCCTGTCAGTTGATGTGGCACTGACCTCATTGCATGCATTGCTCTGATTCCTGGGCTGCCCCATGCTGGTCCCCCGCCTGCCTGCCTGCCCCGCATGCTGTGTCTCTCTGCCCTGGCTGCTGTCTGGCACCTCCGCCTCCCTGCTGCTGCTCACACTGACCTCACGCAGTGGACGCCTGTCAGATTCATCCCACCAGACTTGAATCTTGCTGCTCATCAAGGTTATCTTTCAGAATCCAAATTTCCTCTTGATTTCACATTGCAAGGCTTGGGTGCTTAAAACTACCCCATGAGTCCAGACACTGGATGGCTGAGGGCCATGGGGGACTTGTCCTGGGAGAGTGTGGAGGGACCGGAATCCCCACAGTGGGTATGGCTTTGGGTCCATAGCTCTCAGGCTGCCTGGAGCAGGACACTGGGCAAAACAACCTTGTCCTGATGCTCTGAGGAACTCCAGCCACTTTCATTTTTCACTTGTATTTGGAGAGCCCATCCCCTTTCCTACTAGGAGGTAGTCGAAGATATTTTAGGTGTGTTTTTTCTCCAATGTTGTTGTTGTTTTTATTAGGATTTTATTTAACTTAGACAAGGGTATATGTTCATAGAAGAAAATTCAGAAATTGCAAAACATACAAGGTAAAAATCATTCTTGCAATCAAAGTCATCATGAGAGATGAAGACTTCCTAAACAGATGACTTTTAGGGTGGCAATGAACTTCTTTCTCAAATCATAAGGGAAGCCCGTTGGCAGGGTGCACATCCTGGACCTTGAGGGCCTGGCCCACAGGTCGGGAGTGGTCCTGAGCAGCCACAGGCCAGGTCTTCTTACTATTGAATCAAGGACTGAGGGACACGGCAGGGGGACAGTAGTTAACGTGTTAGACTTTATCAACATTTTGTTGAGCCTCCTGAGCTTACCTTTATTTTCTCCTGGCTTCTGGGGGCTCGCACTGTGAGCCATGGTTAGAGCCAGGGCCGGCCTCCAGGGGCCTCCAGCTCAGGCTGCCACCAGAGCCCAACCTGAGATGACAGTCTGTGAGGCACACAGCCCCGCTTTTGTCCCTGGGCTCCCTGGCCCTGCTGCCTCTGCTTCTAGGCCTCAGTGTGATCTCCCCACCTTGGCATGGGATTTTGCAGCCCCATTATTCACTGTCCTTCTCTGCCCCAGGTCCTGGGGTCCCAATACCAAAGGGAGTGGCCCCGCCCAGAGGCAGCCTTGACTGCACTGATGCCTCCGCTGACCCAGCCACCAAGCCCAGGCCATCAGAGCTGGGCTCCAGGGCCTGTTCATCCTCAGCCATCACTACAGCTCCTTCCAGCTCCACCTCCACCTCCTGGCTCCCAGGCCACACCCACGGTGAGTCACGGGTCCCTCCAGAACCAAGAGGGATGAGCATCTCAGCCCGAGATCCTTCCCAAAGACCCAGCTCGCAGGGGCAGGAGGTGCCTCTCAGACTGAGTGGTGGTCAGCAGGTGGGTGATGCTGTGGACAGGTTGGTGTCCCACAGACACAGGTTCAGAGCTCAGCTCCGCCTACAGTTGTGCGACTTTGGGAGGGTAACTCCACCATCTGGACAGCTGGGCCTGAGCCCTGGGACCCACACCACTGCTCAGGAATTGGTGTCACCAAGCGGCTCCTGAACAGAGGTGAACCAGAGTTTGGGCTAAAATCAGGCAACATTGGAGGTTTATTCTCCAGGGAGGAGACTTGACAGGGTCCCTGCACTGGAGGCTGGTCCATGGCGAGGAGGGCAGGTGTCCTAGACTGAAAAACAAGAGGATTCGGGGAGGATTCACAGGTTGGATGTCTCCAGATGCCAGTAGCCCTGCGTGCTCGCAGCTTAGATGGGACATTACTGTCCTCTTCAAGGCATCTGATTAGCAGGAGACCCTCCCAGCAGGGCAGTCCGATCACATCTTGCCAGGGGGAGCCCATGAGAGGTCAGCATCCCTGGACACCTGAGGAGCGTCTGCAACACCAGAGACAAAGGAATGTGAGAGCAACAGGGTCAGCAGGCATTGGGCACAGAGGCAAAAGCTTTAAAATGCTGGTCATGATAGCAGAGTGAGCCACTTTGCACGGTGCAACCAGAGCTGGATGCTGTGAAAAGGAGCATTTGGGGAAGAGCACTAGGAATTTAAAATATGCAACAGAAGGGAGAAATACAGCTTAAAACTTAAAAAGACATTCTGCTTATGACCTAGAGATGACAGCATCTGAGGACAGCAGAAGAGCTGGAAATGACTGCCCCAGAGGTGTTAGAAACTGACGAGAAAAGAAGTGGTTATGATTTTTCATCATCTTACCTCCCACTGGACCCTGGAAGCTATGACAAGCATAACTGTAGTTTGACAAGCCCAGCAAAGACAGACAGGCCCCTGCCCTCTAGGCTGCCTGGCTCAGCTTCAGGACCTGGACCCTGGTTTACAAATCAGAAGCACCCCTGGGAGAAGGCGAGGTGAGTGAGCACAGGGCAGGAGGCAGTCCCTCTGGCCAGACACTGAAATGGCAGTCACTGACTGTTGGGTGTCAGGGGCGCTGTGCCCTGTGCGGCTGGGGTGGGCTCGTTCCGTGTCCCTTGTGGGCACTCAGCACGGCCTGGTCTCCCCATCTCTGCAGAGCAGAAGCGTGGCCTGGGCTCCGGCAGGAGCCGGGAGCACCACCTCCCCTGGGCCTGCTCCCGGCCTGTGTGGCTCCAGGCCCCACCCCCAGGCTAACCATTGTGCTTCCTCAGCCTGGATCCCCCCTGAGCCAGAGCCCAGGCCTGTTCAGACACCTGTGGAGCCTTCCTGAGGGCCCCTCATACTGCACACCCAGCACTGCCCACGGCGATTCCCTGGCAGCCCACTGCTCACGCTCAGGGGGACCTAGAACTGTCTGCACAATGGAGACCCTGGTGTCCGTTCGGGGGAACCCAGGGCTGCTGTCAGAGAGCAGCTGGCAGGCCTGAGGCACAGGGCATCCTAGTCCTTCTCAGGGAAGAGCAGTGACTGGTGGCCCATAGATTCCCGACGTTGCTGGTGAGGAGCAGCTGGTGAGGCTCAGTCTCTAGGGAACCCGCCACCTCCCTCAGGTGGTGGTTCTTTCCTTTTGCTTCCTCCAACCCCTGAAGGCTCCAGGCCCCTGGGAGAGGATTGCTCTCAGGGCCCTGCTTATGGTGCAGCTGGCCCTGGAGGTGGGAGAGGCTTCCGGGATTCTAAGTATCAGCTGCCTTTACTGCATGGCCCTTAGGCCAGGACACTGCTGTCCTTTGGAGTCCCAGTCATTGCGAAGGCAGAAGAGTGATTTACAGTTAAGTCAGAGAGAGTCCCGAGTGTGAGGCTGTCCCAGCAGGAGAAACGCGGAGAGATAGGACATACAGGGCACATACTCCCCAAGGGCATAGCCCACCCGACCCTCCCTCCTCCAGGAGCTGGACATGACCACGACTCAGGGCTGGGCCAGAGTCAGAGGTGGCCGTCTGGCAAAAAGCCCAGGTTCCCCGTGGATGTTCCAGGTTCGCTGACTCACCAGCTTTATGTTCTCCGCGGGCTAGAATTCAGATGACAGCCCCCGTGAGCGGTCCCTGGAGCTCTAGTTCCCAACCACAGGCAGCACGGGGAGTGGGTGGTGCGTGGTGCCCTTCAGCCTGGATCTCAGACCTGTTTCCATCAACAGTGCTTTTCCTTCAAGCTCAGGCCTGTGTGCAAGTCCCACACACAAAGGCGGTGAAAGTGGAGGTGTTATGCTGAAGCGGGAATGGGGACCCGCAGTTCCTCAACACCCCTTCCCTGCCTCCCCGAGGGGCCTAAGCATGCAGCTCCTGCTTGCACCCCTCCCGTGATGGGGAGTCACTATTCTGGAGGCTCTGAGTGCCCTTGCCTGAAGGAAGGCCTAGTGGCCCAGGCAGAGAGCACTGATTGCAGGAAGGTCTCACCTTCCTCACCTGGATTGGAGTTGCCCAGAGCAGCTCCCAGGGGTAAATTTCATCTTAGAAATTGGTGGAAACACTTGCCTTCTCATGTAGGCAGAAGGGAATCAGTGAATGAGACCAGCCTTCTAGAACATTAATAGTCGCTTTGGTTTTTATAATTTCCAAAGAACAAAATCCTAGGAGGGTGGGGAGCTAACTTTTTAATTAAAACAAAAACTGAGAGCGTTTACATTGGCTTCGGCTTCTGAAGTATCAACAATAAGTGCAGGAGGAGCACTATCTCCCACCCTCCCATTGCCTAGAAAGCTCCATGGTGCTGGCATGGGCTCCTGCAACTTATGGCAGAGACAGGCTCTGTGGGGGGCAGTGTGACACCGCGGAGCCCTCCCCTCTTGGCACTGGGTGGAGGGTAACATGACAGGAGGAGTCGGCCAGCATTCTTGGAAGTGTCACTGAGGGGCCAGATTTACACCGAATCTGCTGAGGAAAGGGATCCTCTTCCTCAGTTTTCCGATTCCTGGAGCTTCTCTCATCAAGAGACAGAGGTGAAGGGGTGGGCAGAGCAGGGCTGGAATGGATGGAGGCTTTGGGAGCCGCTGAGCTGTATCACAGTTGCCTTTCAGTGACACGTCCTTTTCCAAGAGGAAGGTGGGTTTTTTTGTTCAAGTTTTTCCTACTCAGAAAGGGGGCTCGTTCTGCTTCTGTGCTCTTCACGGAAACCAAGTACTTGTTGGTTCACCCCCAAACCCCGCTGCTAACAGGCTTGTTCTGATGCCTGCTATTTGGGGAGCGTGCCGGGGCTGGGGACCTGGGTGCCCTGTGCCCCAGTGAGTCCAGAGCAGACTGCTTGGAGAGCGGAAGCAGAGCCTCTACTAGTGTGTCCCCGGTTCTCAGTGCAGTTCAGCTCAACACCAGCTGAGTGCAGGGACGCCGGGCACACAGTCCCTGTCCCCAGCCATGACTGTGCAGTGGGACTAGCCCTGATGATACTTGGGGGGAGTTGCGGGTGGGTGGGTGGCACCGTGGAACTGGGTGTGCTGGGGGCTTGGACCAGGAGGGGAGGTCTGCAGGCCTGGAAGGGACCGCCTGCCCTGGCCAGGTGGTGCCACCCTCCCTGCAGCAGGTGCTCCCCCTGTGATCCTAGGGAGGCAGGGAGGGCTGCCCTAGACACGCTCAGGCAGGCACACACTGCAGCCAGGAGGTCGGCTGCCCCACACTTGTCATGGGGGAGGTCCATTTCTTTTCCCTTTGGGGCAGATGTCAATTTGAGACAAAAAACAGAAGGAGCTGAAGGACAGCAAACAGCCAGGGAAAGCCAGCACATTCTTTCCTCCTGAGACCCCAGCACCCGCCCCCTCGAACCACCGAGGGGAAGTGGGCCCTGGAGCTGGCACAGGCTTCATTGTCCACCTGTGGGCACACATACTCTGCCCTGTGCTGGCTCCCACCCTCACCAGGTGCCACTGTCCTGGTCTAGGCAGGGTGTTTCCACGTGGTCTAGAAAGCTCCATGTGTAGTAAGGGTGGGCTCCACACCCTTCACTTTCCCAGAGCCGCCCTGTTTGGTCTGTACCGGAGTCTGCGTGAAATTTCCTTTGTTAACAAAATTGTTTGAGCCCAGCCCCAGACCTCACAGACACAGAAGCACAGGCTGTCATCCCGCACAGCCCATGCCCACTGTGCACGGGGCCTGGCACTCAGGGGAGGTGGGACCCTCCTGGGGCGTCTCCAGAATTCAGGTCTGTGCTCCTGGGGGCGCTCCCCTAAGCTGTGGTAGAATCGCTCTGTTATGTCCTTGTTGTCAGGCTGGAGGGCTTAGTCTGGGCTAGACTGGGTCATTGGCCCTATGGGTTAAGGGTTGTCCTTTCCTCTCAGGGTCCGGGGCAGGCAGCTCGAGAGCCATAGTAATGCGTCCAGTGACAGCTCACCTTGGGGCCTGAAGGGTAAGTCGGCTTTCCTTCTGGGCACTTTCCAGTGCCCTTGGATCTGGGCTGTGGGCTTTGTGTTATTTGTGTGATTTAAAGAAGACAATTAGCAAGTTCTTCACAGCATGAGGGGTTTGCCTCTTTAGGGCACATCATGCAGTTTCCGGCTCAGGCTTGGGAGTTTTCACGGATTTGGGTCCAGATCCCTTCTCCTCACTGACCAGCTCTGGGCACCTGGGTGAGCCACTCATCCTCCGAGCCTGAGTTCCTGCAGCTTCCGGATGGGGACAGGGCTGGGAGTTCCGGTCCATCGTGGTCAGAGGACACGGGTGAGTGTGATTCCTTTACAGCGTTTAAGTTTGTTAATGGTGCAGAAGATGGTCTGTCTATGCTGTCCCAAGGGCTAAGGAGGGAGTTGCCTCACAGCTGTTCCTAATTTCAGCTTTAGCAGAAGCTCTGCACTTCCCTCCCACGTTATTTTGTTTTTAAACCCCACTGTGAACTTCTAGAGAATCCCAGCATGTCCTTGACATCCCAGTGCCAGCCTGGGAGAAGTGTGCTCTGGGCTCCCCAGCAGGGCTCCCTGTGTTCCCTGAGCCAGAGGCAGCACAGAGTCCACTGGAGGCAGGTGAGTGAGAGTGAGAGGCTGACTTGTGTCCCTCTGTGTCCCCTCGCCCTGACACCAGGTTCCTCCGACCCGACCGGCTCCACCACAAACCCAAGAGCAGTGAGGACCTGATGCCCAGCAGGGACACAGCACTCTGCCCCGCCTCGCGATGCCAGCACCCCAGGATACACTACCCTCGGCCTCCAGGAGTACCTGTCACCCAGAATGGGCTTCTCCACCAGGAAGCATCCAGAAGAGGGGTGTTGCCCAGCCCCAGGCCTGGGGTGGCCCAGGGTCCCCCAGAGCGGTGGATGATCACCCTGGAGGAGTTCCTGGCGGAGCATGACCGGGCTCCCCCTTCGCTATGTGAGGCCTGGGAGCGCTCTTTCCTCTCTCCCCTCAGATGGACCTGGACCAGAGGGGAGACCTGGACAGCAAAGTCATGGAGAGGGATAGGGTGGGGCTGGCGCCATCTGGCTGCAGAGCTGGCTTGGATGGGGGACCTAACCACTAGCCAGAAAGTGACTGTGCTGGTAGCCCGCCCAGTCCTGGGAGGCTGTTCTCTCCATCTGTGCAGGGAGCCGCAGGAAGGCCAACGTGGAGGGCCTGAGCCTTGCAGTCTCTGTGCAGTTACTCTTCACTGCCGCTGGGCAGGAGGCGGTCCTAGGCCATCTGTCAATAAACGGTCAGGGCTTTGCTCCAATGACACTTTATTTGTGGACACTGTCCTCTGAATTCTATAGAGTTTTCACAAAAGTCTTCTTTAAAAATATTTTGTTTTAATCATTAAAAAATGTAAAGACTGCTTAGCTCACAGGCCATACAAAAATGAGTGGCAAGTCCTAGCCGGTTTGGATCAGTGGTTAGAGCTTCAGCCCATGGACTGTAGGGTCTCAAGTTCGATTCCAGTCAAGGGCATGTGCCTCAGTTGCAAGCTCGATCCACCAGTCTTGGTCAGGGCATGTGCAGGAGGCAACCAGTCATTGTGTCTCTCTCACACTGATGTTTCTCTCTCTATGCCCCTGCCTTAACCCCTTCCACTTTCTATAAAAATCAATGAAAAAATATTCTTGGGTCAGGATTAACAAAAACAAAAGAAGGGTGGCGAGCTGGAGTCGGCCTGCAGCGCCAGTTTGCTGAGCGCTGCTCTGCAGCTCTGATCCCTGGATGTCAGTGGCATTAGGAAACCCTTGTGTCTCCATGTAGCTTTCCTGAAGCTGCACGTGCACCTGTTACTGAGCTGAGCCTCCGTGCACTGGCTGAAGTCACTGCCTGACAGTTGAGACCCTTGGAGGATTTAGTAATTTTCTCCTTCCCCTTAAGCATACACAGTGGAACTTTCTCTGGCCACATAGCGAATTCTCTGGCCTGCATTAGTAGAGCCTGGTGACACGGAATACAGACTATTTGTTCAGTAGATATGTATTGAGTGTGTCCTCTGTGTTAGGCAGCAAGCATGATGTCTGCATTCCCCCAAAAAACAAAGTAGACCAGTTCATCGGCAAGTTTTGTCACATACTCGCTAGGTGCCTAGTCAAGTGGGTGGTCCTGAAGGCAGTATGTACATGGTCTCTGCCTCCCATCATTTCTGTTTCAGACTATAGAGCATGTGCGCCGGGGGCTGGAGACACACCAAAGCCCTGCCCTCAAGTTCATGGTCTGATGCATGCTTCTCAGACTGCGGCCTCTCTCACGCTCACCTGGGCTGCCTGGACACAGGATGGACCTGGGTTTCTGGCTCAGGGGCTCTGGGGTGGGGCTCCCTGAGAATCTGCATCACCACCAAGTGTCCAGAGGTCACTGGTCCTTTTCAGCCTCAGCGAGACCAAAGCAGCCTCGCTGTAGGAGCTGGTTGTGGATTCTGATGCTCCCTCCTGAGAGCCATCTCCCTCCCTCTTCCCAGTGTGCTCACCCCACTAACCTGACACCCCCCAGCAGGCCTGAAGAAGTGGGATTCACAACCGTGCCCCTGCCCATGCCTCCACTCCCTGAGTGTTTATGCTGGGAGAGGGTGTCACAGAGGGGCCCTCTGGGTGGCCAGGGAGAGTGCACTCATGAAGATGGTATCAAAGATATAGAAGAATGCAGAGAGGGGCCGGGTGGTGTAAAAGACAGCTGCAGAGCCGGGCAGCTGTGGGTTCAACCCCTACCTGCCACTCTCTAGATGTGTGACCTGCTGGACTGTGGCCTCACTTGCCTTACCTGTTGAAGGTTGTTTGAATACAACCTTGCAAGATTGCTTTGAGAATTGAATGAGTTGGGGGGTTGTTTTTGTTTTGTTCTTTTGCAATTGCACCTGCAGTTTCTAGGATGGGGCCTGGCACATGGGAAGCAGGTGATACATGGTACCTGTTGTATTAGTGACCGTAGGTCTTCCTGGTCAAACTCCCAGGGTATATGACTCCTGACTGGCATGTGAAACAGCAGGCTGTGTCTCTGGCAAGTTGAGCATCCAGGTGTTCTCATGGGCCAGGGAGTTGGCAGGTGGAGGCGTCTCCTGGGCTGCTGAGCCATCCTGCAGACTGACGCTGCCTGCCACAGTCTGGTGGCCTGGGTCTGAACCCTGACTCACCTTCCACATGCCCTCCTTCCCTCTCCTCTTCTCCTGGTGGCCTCCACGTAGGAAATGCCTGTGTTACAGAAGACTGGAGAAGAACCAAGCAACGCTTAGAGAGATGGAGTTACATTTATTATTATGGGCAGGCCCAGAGAAAAATGTCTCTAGAATTCTGGGCCCACGCGTGCTAATGAATGTAACTCCATCTCTCTAAGCATTGCTTGGTTCTTCTACGGTCTTTTGTAACATTATTGGTTTCCTGACCGAGAAAACCAACCCATGTTTGGCCTTTTGGCCTCCGATGATTGGACCACGTTTGGGGCCCGTGGGCCCCAGACAGGCCTCCGGGTGGCACACACACTGCTGATCTGAGCAGAATTAAACCGGGGTACTCTAGGCATTCCCAGACCTCAGTCCAGGACCTGGACAGCATCTGGAGAGAGTGGACAGACACCTCTGGACCTGTCGACAGAATCGGTTTGGTAGGGACCCCTATCAATCAGGCCCACTCCAAGTGAGTGGAAGGGGGAGCTTGGTCACCTCCCTGGAAGCCATACAGCTTCCTCAGGCAATTAATGAGGAATCAGATGGACTGTATAAACTCTGAGTAAATATCTGGTAAAGTAAAAAGCTCAGTTTGTCTGGTGTATAAATATAAGTGTGAAAGCCTGTGTAAAAGCGAAAGCTACTTTGATTAATTCTACATTTTTGTTGGTTCATCTGGCTAAACATTTGATTTATTAAAGGCTGAACCCCTGATAATCTGCAAAAGTCTTAAGCTGTGCTGCTGGGTTATTTTTCTCAGAGATATTTCCTCTCTATCACGGAGGAAATCAGCCCACTTAGCTTATTAGCAGCTGGATGGCTTGGCTTCCTGGCCCTATGGGGCACACTAAGATTCAATCGTGAAATTCTGGCTAAGGTAGTCACTTACCATTATTGTTGTGTTTGTGTAAACAATTAGGCCAAATTAAATACAATAGAAAAATTGGTCTTGATTTGGCTCTTTTGATAAACATAGAGGTAATTTTAAGGATAAAAGTTATATTTCTATAGAGGTTATTAAAACTAAAATGTTTTCTTTTCCTTCCACTGGACCATCTGTTACAGTTTGTCTCTGCCAGGTCACAAGCCCACCTCCTCCTGTGCCCAGGCCTCATCATCCCTCTGACAAACAGCAAGGATCCCTTGACTCTGAGAGAACCTCTGACCCGCCTGAGCACGAAGTAATTACAGAAGAAATTCAACGTCCATTTTCTCTAAAAGAATTCAGTGCCAGGATCCTTGAGGTAATATATTGGGAAGTTAGACAGACATGAGGAGAGCAAGGACAATAGGCCAACTAGAACTACCAGATATAAATAAGTATTTCCACCTCTAGGTATGTAAGACAAGGGGCATAGCCAAAGAGGTACTCACACAAAGTCTCAGCCCCTAGAAAAGACCAGTAGCCTATTTGTCCAAAAGACTTGACCTCTTTACATTTGGGTGACCTACTTGCCTCCGGGCAGCAGCAGCCACAGCTATGCTTATCAAAAAAGCAAATAAGTTAACCATAGGGTAGGAAATAATGCTTCACATGCAGTCGAGGCTTTACCCCAGAACACACTGGAGCGCTGGATGTCAACCACTCGAGTCACCCAGTTTCAGGCTCTCCAGTGGGCAAAAGAAAAATCAGTAACAATTTATACTGATAGCAGGTACGCATTTGCAATGGCTCATGTACATAATGCTATTTACAAGGTAAGGCGACTCCACAGAAGCAAGAGGGAACCGTGCCACAGACAAAGTGGCCTGGGAGGCTGCCCTAAAACCAGTGGGGCCTCTACAGATTCTAGTGATTTTTTCAGACCCTGACCTGCCCAATCTAAAAAAGCTGAAATCCATAACCAATCTTTATTCGACTTCTTACAGGCTTTACAGTCCCCCCAGAAAGCAGTCCAGAAGCACGTCCAACATGCTCTGCCTGTATCAACTTCTGATCTGGTCCATCCCTTCCAACCTGGTGACTCTGTTTAGATAAATTTGCCACCCAAGGACTGACTCCTACCTGAAAAGGACCACCCCCATGGCAATCAAGGTCAATGGGATCCTGAAGTGTCTTCATCACAGCCGACTTACTACAGCCAGGCAAAATAGAGAGTACAGGACTCTTTGGACCCTCTAGAGATTATTCCTGGCCCTCATTCCTGGCCCTTATTTTATAAGCAAGCCCACTGACTTTATTTGGCAGAGAATTAATTCCATTAAGCTTATAGTCCTCAGGGCTCAATATAACTCCCTCCCCAACAATGACCCAAAAGAGTCAATGATTTGACTTATGGACATAAAACCAGTGGGGAATGAAGAATCCATCTTCCCCAGACAAAGATATCAGTGCTGGCACCAGGCCAAGTCTTTGGTTGAGATCTCAAAGACCCAGCACATAGGGGCTCTTTAAGAACTTGCAAAGCGGGACAGAAAACCTTATATTTGGGAGACAAAGAGGCTCAAAAGGTAGCAATACAAGACACTTTCTGAGTGACTTTGCCCAGAATTCTAGAGACATTTTTCTCTGGGCCAGTGTGTAATAATAAATGTAACTCCATCTCTCTAAGCGTTACTTGGTTCTTCTCCTGTCTTCTGTGACACGTGCACTAGGCTGCTCCAGCCTGGGAGGTGCTAGCAGAAGGTGACAGTCACCAGAGCAGGGTCAGAACTGGGCTTCCATGGGCTCTGCCCACCCCCCTTGTGGTGGGAAAGGACTGGTTGCATCGCCAAAGTGAAGCCCAGCTAGCACGCTGCTCAGCGTGGACAGCCTGAAGGGAAAAGTGGTGGGTGGCCACCCCCTGCATAGCCTCAGCCTTGAGTTCCCCTGGCCTGCCTCACTCGTTCCCTCCCACCACCCCCTTTCCCAGATCAAGAGAAGGGTCTAGGTGGCTGCAAGGGCTTTGAGTGGGGCTGGTCTGCACTCATTTCTCTTCCTTATGGCCAAAGACAAAGCCCTCGCTAGGCACCTGAGCTGGTGGACTGAGGAGAGAGCACAGTCCGCCTAGTCAGCTCTGCCTCCCCCTCTGCTGGGCGGGAAATGAGGGACAGAAGGAAACAGTGGGCTGTGCTCAGGCTTCCAGGTGTGACCTGCCCTGAGTGGATGAGTTTGTGGAAAGCCATTTCCCTCTCTGGGTCTGTTTTCTTGCTGCTGAATTTAGGGGCTGCCTCGTGCCATCTGGCTGTTCTCCCTGACCCTGTGTTGCACCGGCCCTGCCATCCTCACCAAGGGCAGTGTGTGTGCTCTTGCCTCTCCATTGCACAGCCCTGCACACTGTTCCCCAGGCCCCCGGGCAGAAGTCAGCCATGGCCCACCAGTCGGCAAGGTGGGAGGTAGCCAGGGATGTGGGCAGGCCAGTGCCCCAAATACCCCCACTTCCTGCTCCAAACCCCCAGACTGGGGACATTGGCTGGGAGTCCCTTCCCCTCCAGCACTTGTCTCCAGGAGCTTAGGAGACTGTGGTCCAGGCAGGTGGGCAGTGACCAGAGCTCTCCACACGGAAGCTCGTCCAGCCTCCAGGGCTCCCACCTCAGCCTGTGAAATACTCATCCCCAGAAATCAAGGTGCGGGCAGGGTGGGGTCCTTCTGGGGCTGCAAGAGAAAATCGGTCGAGGTTCACCCCAGCTGCTGGTGGCGGCCAGCTATCCTTGGTCGATGGCTTGGAGACCCATCCCACCACCCACCCCTGAGTCCCAGTCTCATGGCATGTGAGTGAGTCCAAAGTCCCACTTAGAAGAACACCTGTGATTTTTTAAAAAATGGGAGAAACCAAGATGGCGGCATAGGTTAACGCCGGAGTTTGCTGCCTCGAACAACCACTTCAAAAATACAACTAAAAGACAGAACGGACATCATCCAGAATCACAGGAAGTCTGGCTGAGTGGAAGTTCTACAACTAGGATGAACGGAGAATCAGAGGAGGCGCAGTGCTGAAGTAAAATACTAAGGTGCGGAGTGCGCGCGCCGCGGGCTGGTGGCTGAGGGGAGGTTGTCTGTTTCAATCCGGAGGGAGCCTCAGACTCTGAGCTCCAGATCCGGGCGAGTCTCTAGGGACCCAGACTCAAACGGGAGAAGCGGGACTGTCTGGCTTCGGTCCCTCCGAGGTTTGCAGCAGTTGCTGGGACAGAGAGGCAGAGCCCCTGGGGACGGACTGAGAGCAACCATAACTGCTCCCTCCTCCGCCCTGTTGATCCCGTGGGACCTGCCCTGCCCAAGCCCTGCACAGAGGCATTTGCCGGATAGCCTCAGGCAAAAGCTAGATTAGCACCTCCCTAGAGGACACAAGTTCTCCCAGTGCAAACACAGCTGATTCTCACAGCCAGTCGGCCTGGAGGTAAAATCCCTCTAGTATTAACTACAACAATCAAGGCCTAACTACAACAAGACTGCGCACAAAGACCACTAGGGGGTGCACCAAGAAAGCGTAAAAAATGCGGAGACAAAGAAACAGGACAAAACTATCAAGGGAGGATACCACACTTTTGAGGTCTCTCAAGAGGCTTCTAGAGTCTGTCGATAAACTTGATGAGATGTACAGGAAATCTAATGAGACCCTCGATGGTGTGATAAAGGACCAACTAGAAAGTAAGCATACACTGACTGAAATAAAGAATATTATACAGACTCCCAACAGCAGACCAGAGGAGCACAAGAATCAAGTCAAAGATTTGAAATGCGAAGAACCGAGAAACACCCAACCGGAAAAGCAAAATGAAAAAAGAACCCGAAAATACGAAGATAGTGTAAGGAGCCTCTGGGACAGCTTCAAACGCACCAACATCAGAATCATAAGGGTACCAGAAGATGAGAGACAGCAAGATATTGAAAACCTATTTGAAGAAATAATGACAGAAAACTTCCCCCACCTGGTGAAAGAAATAGACTTACAGGTCCAGGAAGCGCAGAGAACCCCAAACAAAAGGAATCCAAAGAGGACCACACCAAGACACATCATAATTAAAATGCCAAGAGCAAAAGACAAAGAGAGAATCTTAAAAGCAGCAAGAGAAAGAAACTCAGTTACCTACAAGGGAATACCCATACGACTGTCAGCTGATTTCTCAACAGAAACTTTGCAGCCAGAAGAGAGTGGCAAGAAATATTCAAAGTGATGAATAGCAAGAACCTACAACCAAGATTACTTTATCCAGCAAAGCTATCATTCAGAATTGAAGGTCAGATAAAGAGCTTCACAGATAAGGAAAAGCTAAAGGAGTTCATCACCACCAAACCAGTATTATACGAAATGCTGAAAGGTATCCTTTAAGAAGAAAAAGAAGAAGAAAAAGGTAAAGATAATCAAGTGAATAAATAACCTCATGTACAGAATGAACTGGTGATTATAATGAATCAGGGACATAGAAAGGGAATGGACTGGCTATTCTTGGGGGGGAAAGGAGAATGGGAGATGCGGGAAGAGACTGGACAAAAATCGTTCACCTATGGACGAGGACAGTGGGTGGGGAGTGAGGGTGGAGGGTGGGGCAGGAACTGGGAGGAGGGGAGTTATGGGGGGAAAAAAAGAGGAACAAATGTAATCTGAACAATAAAGATTTAATATAAAAAATTCACTATGTCTTTAAAAAACTGAAACAGAAAAAAAACAACATAATTTTAAAACATAAAGAGGCCATCAAGAGCAATGATGTTGCTAAGGGTGTGAAAATGCTTACAAAACAACATCACTGGCAAGTGAAGAGGTAGAAAAATTGTTGTTGATTTGGATAAACAAAACGCAGTTAGCAGGTGATAGCATTTTGGAGGCAATGATATGTGAAAAGTAGAAGATGCTGCATACTGGCCTCCTAAAAGACACCCTGGGATGAACGCTGAAAGAGATTTGTTTAAGCCCAGTAGGAGGTGGCTCGATAAATGTAAGAAAAGAGGTGGCATTCATAGTGTAGTGAGGCAGGGGAGGCTGCCAGTCCTACCAAAGTAGCTGCTGATAATTTCATGACAACATTTCAAGAAAATAGAGAGGCTGAAGGATTTGTTCCCCAACAAGTGTTCAGTTGTGATGAGACAGCCCTCTTCTGGAAGAAAATGCCAACGAGGACCTCCATCACCCGGGAGGAGAAGTCATTGCCAGGACACAAGCCAGTGAGGGGCAGGCTGATGTTACTGTTGTGTGGAATGCGAGTGGGGACTTCAGAATGAAGCCTCTACTCGTCTACCATTCTGGAAACTCACGAGTTTTTGAGAAAAATAATGTCATGAGAAACAAGGTGCATGTGATGTGGAAGGCTTAGAGCAAAGCTTGGGTAACCAGGAAATTTTTTATTGAGTGGATTCACGAAGTGTTTGCCCAGGCGTGAAGAAATACCTCCGGGAAGAACAGTCGCCACTCAGAGCACTTGGGATGGACAAGGCTCCTGCCCACCCCCCGGGCTTGGAGACCGAGTTGGCGGAGGAGTACAGCTTCATCACTGTCAGGTTCTTGCCACCTAACGCCACTCCTCTCTTCCAGCCCATGGACCAGCAGGTCATTTCTAACTTTAAGAAACTCTACACAGAGACACTATTTCACAGGTGTTTTGAGGTGACCTCTGATCCTAATTTAACCCTCAGAGAGAGTTCTGGAAGGAACATTTTATTTATTTATTTTAAGTATATTTTGATTTCAAAGAGGAAAGGAGAAGGAGAGAAAGATAGAAACATTGATGATGAGAATCATTGATTGGCTGCCTCCTGCATGCCCCCTACTGGGGATTGAGCCCACAACCTGTGCATGTACCCTGACCAGGAATTGAACCTGGGACCCTTCAGTCCCCAGGCCGATGCTCTATCCACTGAGCAAAACTGGCAAAGGTTGGAAGGAACAGTTTAATATCCTCACTGGCTTGAGGCTCATAGACAAAGCATGGGGGGAGTGTTTTCCAGGACCATGCAATCAGCCTGGAAGAAACTGTGGCCTGAGTGTGTTGCTGAAAGAGACTTTGAGGATGAGCCGGTGTCTGATGTGAAGGCTATTGTGTCTCTGAGCAAGTCCGTGGGCTTGGAGGTGGATGATGATGATGGGGAGGAGTTGTTGGAGGACCTCACCACTCAGCTAACCACCGAGGAACTCCAAGACCTTCAGAGGGAGCAGCAAGAGACGGCAGCAGAGGAGCTCTCTTCAGAGGAGGAGGGCAGGGAGGATATTCCCACTTCACTAATCAAGGAAATGCTTGGGAAATGGGGAGAAATGCAAAGTTTTATTGAGAAATATCACTCCGACAAAGAAGCAGCAAACCGCGTGATTATCTTGTTCAATGACAGTGCAGTGTTTCACTTCAGGCAATTGTCAAACACAGTAAAAAACAAGCGTCATTGGACAGGCTTTTAGTGATTCAGGGGCCCAGTGAGTCTGAAGCACGTTCTAGTGGAGCAAAGAGACGAAAGAGAAGACCCCAGAAGAACAGCTACCTGACGTTTTTACGGAAGGGACTCCCCTTCCAAACAATGACACCCCTTCGTCACTCTTTTCCACATTGAGTCATCAGTAGACCTCAACATTAAAGGTAAGTTCTAGCGATATGTGAATTTTCATTTCTGACTTTACATTTCATTTCCTTTTTGTCAAATTTTCATGTCCTTTTTGTTTTTAAAGTGTTTATTTATAGGATAAACAGTACATTCGACATGTACTGTATATAAGAAAGGTTAAAAGTGAATAATTCGGGGTCTGGATGGATTAATTCAATTTACATTATTTCTAATGGGGAAAAATGATTTGGTTTCTGTACAAATTGCTTCTCAAATAGCCTTCCAGAACAAATTAAGTTTGAGAACCCAGTTTCTACTGTACACACTTTGAGAGCAAGCTGAGGATATGTTTATTGATTTTAGAGAGAGAGAGAAACATCGATGTGAGAGAGAAACATTGATCAGCTGCCCTTCCATACGCGCCCTGACCAGGGATGGAACCCGAAACCTTTTTGGTGCACGGGACAATGCTTTCACCAACTGAACCACCGGCCAGGGCAAGAGCAAGAGGAATTTTTTAAAAATAGTAGAAACTTGATAGTCAACTGACAGCTTTGGTTTAGAATCTCCCCTCAACTAAATGACACTCAGTGACTGAAATGACTCCTGATCCAGCGTCGGTTCACTTTAGGAATCGGCACCCAGACACTCCTGGAACGTGTCTTTACAACTGTAGTGACACCGTTTAAGGGACTAGGAGGAACATGACTATGGCTACTTTAGCTAAAAAGGAGCCCGTGTTAGAATGTGCGAGCAGTGACACTGCGGATATTGATGTGGACAGATCAAGAGAATTCTCGTGTTTTCATATTACACAGTATTTTACAAAGTATAAAAAGATATTAGCTTGTAAGAACATGTAATAAAAAACTTGAAAATGCAATGGGTATTTAATTTTATGGTGTGCCTTTAATATTTATATAAAACGTTTTTGTACTCATTCAGTAGAAACTTATCTGGCCACTGAGTAAAGCCAGCAATAAGATTACTGGTCTGCAGAGTATTAAGTGCACGTGGAAAAGCAGGTTACCTTCTCCAATCTTTTTAATGTACTTTTTCTCAGCCCATGAACTCTGAAAAGGAAACAAATGATGATATATTAATCTGAGGGTTCGCAAGTCTTTGCCACACGCCTGCAAGTTCACTGTAATTAAGCTGGTGGATGGGGTTTAGAACCCTGTCAGGACCGCCACCGTAAGAACGTCTGAGGGTGCCTGCTTCTAACCAGGAGCCAGACCGGCCAGGCGGGGAGGGACGTCCCAGAAGCCCGTGCTTCTTACACGTTAAACTAATTACGATCAGAATCAGTGAAATTCGAACACACACATTCAAACTGCACAGACACAGCACCTGAACAATAAAACACGAGCAAGCTTTGCAGGTGAGCCAGTAGAGACATAGAAAACTGCCGATACCACACTTGTCTACAGTCTGCCTGGAAGATGACGGTGGTCACGGGACACAAATGCAGTACAGCCTTGCAAGTCAATATTTCCACCTGCCCACGAGGCTTCCCCAACACTCTTTTACAGAAATAAAAACCCAGAGCTCAGGGAGCCCCACAGAGGTCGGGATCGATGTCTCCTGTGCCAGCTCTGCACACTGTACCCGAGGGGGTGCCCAGGCTCTAGCTGCTCACTCGTGGGCCTCACATGGTGCCTGTTGGCAGGTACCCTCTTGCTGGCGCCTGAGTTCATGGTTTCTGTGGATGCATTGACCTTCCCCAATGGGGAGGCCCTGGGGTGAACATGACATGTGGCACCAGGACCAAGAGTCTCCACAAAACAAAGAAGTTCCTCAGGGAGACCACAGAGGTGCGCGCCCATGCGCCCCGCGGCGCCTCCCCCTCCCCCCCGCCCTTGCAGGAGCCTCCTGGAAGGAACCTCGCCCCAGATGCTCACAGTTCCTCCCAGAAGAACTGCCTTAGGGGCTGTGCTCCTCCACCGCTGGCGGCTGCTCCTGGGGCCAGACAGTTTGAAGAGGACCCTTGGATGCCAGAGCGCAACACTAACCAGACCAGGAGCCATCATATCAAAGCGCCAACAACAAACTGAACTTGGCTAAGTTAACAGTAAGGGGCTCACACGTCACAAACTCTGTAAGGAATCTGACTTAACACGAACAGCACTCAGCAACTGTAGACTTATGGCTGGTGACATTTCTTCTTGTTCGTTAGTTAAGTGTCGAGGTCCTGCCTCAATTTCCACTGAGTTACCTAACAGCAAGCAGCTGGGTATTCCACCCTCTGTAACTTAGCAGGGAACAGAGAAAACATGTGGGAGGGCGGTCAAGGCTGTGCACCAAGATCACTTCCCCCTCCCCTGGAGCAAACAGGAGACCACCTCCCAGCTCCCGTCAAGTTCACTGACTGGTTCTGCTCAGCACGGGCCCAGCAGAGGGAAGCCCAAGGGCCAGTGCCCAGTCTCTCTTCTTGAGGGGCAGCTGGCAACACAGGGAGCCACCAGCTCAGGTGATGCTGTTAATCTGCAGCCTTGGGTGACTGTGGAGCCGGGCCTTCTACAGATCTGTGCGGGACGGCACCCTAAATTTTGTAAGTTAGTCCTATACTTTAATTTCTAGAATGAGAATTTTAGAAGAAAAAATGAACGACAGAGATAACAGGCTTCTAGTCTGTTGACAGAGAACAGATAGAAAATAACCCGTATGATGGTGCAGAAGCAATGGATCTCATTAGTAATCAGTTTAATAGCATGTAAATAATTATCCCTGACCACTGTATAACCCCTGCATTTCTAGAAACATCCAAAAATGCAAGACAGGTTCTCTTACCACATTTCATTCATGTATAGCATTTGGCATACAGAGTTAGAAATCATCTCTTTTCCAACACTGCTAAAATTCTTTTTTTTTAATAATTTTTTTTATTGCTTAAATTATTACAAAGAGTATTACATATGTCTCCTTTCTGATCGTGTGTGTGTCTGACGCAGATTTCAACAACTGGCTGAAGGGGGCTGTTTAAGTGGCCCTGATGCCTCCACAAACATTCCCAGTGTTCATGCTGATTCCCAGGGGCTGGTCTGCATCCTGACCTCTGGTCTAGGGCCATGTGGGCGGTTTTGTAGCTGCAAGCCCAACCTCATGTCTTGGGCTGAAGAACAGCTATAGCTGTTGCTAGGGAAAGGGGTGGGACCTTCCTTCCTTCCATTGTGCCCCTTTCTTCTCTCACAGCCCCACCCTCCAGCCTGCATTAGAGGCCTTCACTCCTCCCACAGTGCGGGCACTCCTTTCCTCTCCTACCTCCCCACAACATGAAGAAATGCTGCTTGCTCTTGTTTTCTTTAGGGAAATCTGGTTTTCCCAAACCCAAGATGACTGGAGATCTCTGAGCTATGAAAGGACGGCTGAGCTGAAGAAGTAAAAATAGGCTCACAAACTCTGGTGGCAGAAGTACAGGAGCATGACAATGGGCCCCAGGGAAGCAACACCACTGCCTCACTCATTTTTAGCAACAATCCAATGGAAGTAAAAAAGAAAAAAGGTGAAATGCATAAAAAGGCAAAGGAAAATAAACTTACAGCAAGTCTATACACACCCATGTGCCTACTTGTACAGACCAGAGTTCCTGCTTCTGTGGTCAAATTTGGCTGGTGGACAAATTCTATCAATTTTAATCCTTTGGGAAACAGCTCCAAAATCATAGGCAAGTCTTGAGAAACTGAGGGCTCCATTTGCTCCCTCCTTCATCTCATGCTGGCAGGGTCACAATGACCACACTGTCTTGCAAATCGAGACCCATGGGCAAGACTCTGCTGCTGTTTGTTTGGGAAAGGAGGCGAGTCTACACTGATTCACTGCATCTTCACAAGTCTCCCGACACCCAAGGTCCTCACCCATCCAAGGTACTCAGAGTATTCCTGCTGACTGGATAGAGGGCAGTGGGAAGCAAGGATGCCAGGTGAAAATAGGCACTAATGCAGACTCAAACTGGGCTGCCCACCCATGGCCCTGACACCACTGTTGTCTGTCCTTTCTCCGTTAAGAGTGCAGTCTGGCTAAAGCAAGATGAAGTTCATAAGCAGGGGACGTGGGACAGAGGTGGGAGGCACCTAAGAAGGAGAGGAGGAGGAGGGCTGATTTCTATGATCCTTGTTTGCTTTCTTCTCTAGTCACTGGAGGTGGCGGGTCAGGGGAGAGGGGACTGAGACAGATGATCAGTCCTGCCTTAGTCTCCACCTCCAAGTCACATGGGCTCAGAGCACTGATGTTCAAAAGCACTCATGCTGGTGCCCAGCCCTCCACCTGGAGACAGACAGCCCTCAGAGCACAGCCCACACCCGGCAGCCACCCGGGTCCTCTGGGTCCACTGTGCCCTGGGCCTGGTTTCTGAGAGAGCATCCTGTGCCAGCTGTGTGGCCTGACCCACACTCGATCTATCCCTGTTCGGGCGCCAGATGTCGAGTAACACTCCCTCCACGTTCTGCGTGGAGTAGGGTTCGGTATCTGAAAGTGGAGCCGCACAACAAATGAGAGAAAAAGACACGAGA